>NW_019174305.1:4249685-4313828 GCF_002260705.1 Seriola dumerili | reverse complement strand
GTGAAGTAAATATTCCTTTGTAACAAGACACTGGAAAAATCCCGTGAATTGGCTCATGATCCAGAAAAGAAATCAACACCCATGTTGATGTTATAGTTGTTAAGCGCCATAATACAAGGTATATATATATATATATATATATATAATTTATATATGTAACTTTATTAATACAACATACTTATAAAAATTCTATGTTTATACAGTTTTTCTTATAAATTTGTCTAAAAAACACGTCTAAATTCCCATTCTGAGAAAGCGGTCTCAGACTTTTGAACCCTACTGTATGTAATATCAACATATAGTAATTGGCTTCTTGATGGATATATATATATACATATATATATATATATATATATACAATAAATATAATAGCGGTTTATATATATATATATATTTATGTAACATATGTCTACAATATAAGCATGCATGCATAAACATACCTATTTGTATGGGATAGACATATTTGTCGATGTATGAAATTTTTATAATTTGTAATGTTTTTATTTTGTATGTACATATAGGACGCAGTAGGTAAGTGAAGGCAGACAGGGAACGTGGGGACAGAGAGTGGGGGAATGAGCCGCAAAAGTCTGACCTGCCGGGAATCGAACCAGTGACTCGACTATGCTTGCTAAATGATTACCTCAATTATATAAAAACTTTGGATTATCAAGAAACCCTGCGGCCCACACACTTTCAGGCAACAAGTGTTATTTTTTTTTAACATCAGAGTATTCACACACATATGAACACTGGCCAGGTGTCATCAAGCTCAGCAGAGTCTCAGTCATGGTGACTAAATTACTACTAAAACTTTATTACTAAAACTCAAAACTTAACACTTGCTGTTGTGTCTTTTGTGTCGGAGGTTTCATTTGATTTTCTGCTAACTGACACAATCCTTCAGTCCAAGGTCTTGCCGCCTTTCCGTGTGTGAAAGTTTACAGGCTGATAACTGGTTTTAAATTTAGCACAATCCCAGGGCAGGATAACTGTTAGCTTCATCCACATTTCCTTTTAAACGTCTCGCTGATCATTTTCAATAAAAAAATAGTAAAACAAAATGTAAACTGGCGAAGCTACGTGAGTAGACACTCGCAAAACGGCCCTTACAGTGACGTCCAACTCCACTGGCAAACAGCCGGTTCATATTGGCCTCATTGTTTGAATTGTAATTGACATATGAGTTGATTTAATATTGAAAACAACACATATACAATAGTCTAGTATGCTTTGTGGTCACTCACAGACAGTTTGAGAAACACTAAATTTAAAACACTAATTTACTCGCAGGCCACTAGGGGTCGCTTGCGGACCACTGGTAGTAATGGGATATTATCAAACAGTAAACTGTAGCGGATTGTCTCAAGCTACCACCAAATATTAAATAGTATTTCACTGATCAAGGCAAAGAGTGAATGGAGCTTATGAATATTGTGAACTCAGGTAGGTAATTCTACGTGACCAAGAATAAGACAGTAAATCACCACAAACAGTGTCTTTCTCCACGAACCTTACACTAGTGGATATGGAAAAATAGAACAACTTCAAAATTCAAATTAAATACACTAAACACAGAAATTTCACTGACAAATACTGGACATAAATGTGACTAATATACACTTTTTTTAAGAATAAAACTAAATCAAAATCAAGTGCCAAAATAACAAAAAAAAAAAAAATCTCAGAGGAATTTTTGTAGTTTAAATTACACACTATATGTGAATAATATTTCATAAACAGTTGGCAGAATAACCAAATGACAGATGCAGAATACGTGTATGAAAACAAAAAAAAAAAAACATCCACGGGTCGAAAAGGCCACCCCACGGTGTGAGTCAGCTTCCTTATCTCAGGAATAATTCATGTTACAATTCATACAGGGAAACACACTCAAACACTGTTTACACATAAGGTGTGTCAAAGCCCGACAGAATGTCTCTCTCTGCGGTTTAGATCAGAGTGAAGGTCTGTGAGGGCCATGTCTCACAAGAAATTAATTCCAGGCAGCGCTGGTTTTATCACATTTAGAAATCAAACAATTTCAATTATGCTGCAGGCGTACAGGAATAATAAGCAGGTTTTGTTTCACTATACTCTTAGCTTGGTTGTTATGCAGGGATATTGGATTTCAGTTTATATGTATCAGGAATAAATCTTAAGGTATTGGTCTACATTTGTTTTTCTTCTTGTAGCCTTAACTTAAGCTTTACAGAAAACAAACCAACACGGAGGAGAAAGGTAAATGAAACACAGATGGAACCTAAATGAGAAATGAATTGATTCAAACTCCGCTCTCTCACAGGCAAGTTCACACATCAGCCATTCAGAGATGAATTTCATGAAGCACTTTCATGACTGTTTTTTTTTTTTTTTTTCTTTTCTTTTTTTTCTTCTAGTGTAAGGGAAATGCTTGTGGGAAATGTACATTATTGCTTTTGCTGTTGCTATCCAGCTATTTAAAGCCTGGTATAAGTGCACTTTTGTTCAAGATGAAATATGAATCGGAATAAAAGATAAATGACTGCTCTTCAGTGGCTGCCTACCCATGAAATCAGTTAGAAAAAAATAGTGTTAGTGGTGGTGGTGGTGGTGGTGCAGACATCTCCCCTGTGGACAGAATGACATGGGTTTTCGATGTTCAAGGAAAGCCCATGCTGCTCCCACACATAACAGGACAGCTGACCCTGCTGCTAGTTTTCTGCTGCAAACTAGCACAAGCTATTTGTTAGCCGTGAGCATGCTACCAAATCCACTGACTGTCACAGGCAGAACCGGCTAAAATGGCTTTCCTTAAATCTCACTCTGAGCTGTAAAAGAAGCCTGCCGTGAAAAAAAAGATGGGAAAAGAGACACAGGGACAAACCATTACTCTCACAGCAGATGATAAAATGTGTTGGACCAGTGTGACTAATTAGTGACAGGAGTCCTGCGCGGGACTGTCTTTTTGAATCCGCGTCAGCCTGTTTCTACAGGATTTCCAACCATTACCAGATGCGACATGTTACCCCCGCCCGCTCTGCCCCTGCCTGACGGCCTGATCACTGCTGCCCACAACAGTGCTCTCTATAATGAAGTACCATTCTGCAATGAAAATAAGACATTATGGATTTTGCTTGAGGTACTGGATAAAAATTTTAGGGAACTTGCCCCTTCTCAGATTCCACAATCCAAGTTGTTCTTTTCTAACAGATACAACCAGATGCTGAAATGTTGCACTTCAGACTGGCAGTGATAATGCTATTGTTTAAGGATTGTACATATTTATGTTTTTATAATAGAGATTATCATTTTGTTAAGTTGTACGACAGGGAATGTTCACCGAAATTATGAAATAGACATATATCCTAACTGACATCTAGCGGTTTCAGAAAATGGGTTTGATGGGTTTGAGTCTCTGAGATTTCTGCCTTTACCCCAGTACAATTGAGATGAGCTGAATTTAATTAATGTTGTGTCCAGCATTGAAAAATGTCATTTTAAAAAATTCAAGAGCAACATACCTTTTACTTTAGATCAGTGGTTACCACCCTGTGCGCCAGGTGTGCAAGGCATTGCAAGTGGACGATAAATATATATATATATATATACATACATACACACACACACACATATACATACATATATTTAAAATGTTTTTTTTTTTTTCTTTGGCTTATCAAGAAGACCTATCACTGTGATAAGCCAATGAAAGGAATTTTTATGTTGTTGCTGGCCAAACCACTTTGGCCTACTTGTTTGCTATCTCAGTCTGATTGAGCGCTAAAAGATGACATCCATGGAAGAAAGTGGAGAACTAAAATGGAGAGCTAGTTAGCAACAGGAAGAATTAAAAGGGAATAGTCAGGAGACAGATGGTGAATCGACAAGTGACCTTTTTTTTTTGTTTTGTTTTTTTGGTAATTTGGGTGAACCATAGCCTGATTCCAGTCTTCTGAATCACTGTCTCTTTTGCTCACAGATGGTAATTTCCCCATCTGTAAAACAATTTAGCCAAACAGAGACTGTAGGTGGAATGAAGAATGGCAATGTCACAGACAGAAAAATAGTGAAAGAAAAATAGCAACAAGCTTTGACAAGACTGATGAATAGCAAATTCTAAAATTAGTTACAATAATCTGAAAAGCGAAGTTAATCTTTCTTAGCAACCACTAACTCAGCTTCTGTGCTGACTGAAAACGACGCATACATGACTCACTGCTGATTGCTTAGGGCAAAATGGTAGAAAATACCATTGTCCCCCAACAAAAAAATTGGCTACCACCAACATGATGTCCAACGGAGTAACAAAACCAAATTAAATAACAATTCAGTCTGATTATCGTGCATAGTAAATTCATGTTTAAAAGAAAGGTACATACAGGAGAGACAAAGGAGGGGAATAAATTTGACATCAATGTATAATGTGGAGGTATGCAGTATGCTTGAAGACAATGTGGCTGTTAGGCCCAAAAATAATATTCCATTTCATGCTCATCCTGCTACCATATTGCTGAATGTCTACTCCTGCCAGCTTTACGCTCATGAACCCTCAACATTTTAGTTGTCTCCCGGGATCCCAATCATGTTGCAGAATTCTGGCCTCATTCACAGTTTGCAAAGTGATTCAACAGGCCATCCAAGGCAAGAAAAAAGAAGGTAAACACACTCAAAAGAACTTCCTCTGAGTGAAAGACATTTCCTGCAATCTCTCTTTGCTTCAAATTTGTTCCAGTTTCGTCGTGGCTTTTGCCCTGATGTTGGGATAATGTGTGTAAACCTGAATAACATATTTGCTATGACACACTGCAGCAGCAGAAAGCAAAGCATAGGTTTTCTGCCTTTTTTCATTTGCACAGTTCCTTCTGCAGCATCGCAAGTGCAACATTCTGCCACCCAGAAAAGCTTTGTGCATTAACATCAAAGCGCAAACAGTTCCACCAACACATAAAAGTACTGAGAAAAGAATCAAGACTCGGAAGTTATGGAAATGATAACTGCCGCATTATAGGCCCCTGTGTCCCACCCAATTACTATAAGTCACTTTTATAACTCCTAATTAAGTCTCCCATAAATTCTTGATGCATCTATGTACAGTGCTCTAAATCAAACAGCTTCTGTTGGCATCGCCTTGGCATATCCCATATGCAAGGGAAAAGGAGGACTGGTTTTATACCCGACAATTTATGGAGCCTGCAAAATACACAGCAGTAGGATCCCATGGAGGGAAGTATAGAAAAGGGCTATGCAAATGAACAGTCTGGATGGCTCTGAGTGAGGGGCCATAAAGAGTACAGAGTAGAACATTCTCATTGCTTGCCACTGTATCTGTACAGAAAAAAAAAAAAAACAATTGGTCCTTCACCAAAGGAGAACATGCCATTCCCACTTATTCACCACAGAGCAACATGTGGGCGTGAGAAGTAGAGCTGAAACAATTAGTCCATTAATTGATTAGCTGATGGTTACCAACTGATTAGCTTGTTTAATAATCAACTAATCTTTTAGTCATTTTTCAAGCAAAGACTCCCTTAATCGTCCAGCTCCTTGTGAGGACTGCATATCTGTGTAAGGCTGGACAGAACATTTGATGTCACCACCTTGGATAGAAAATTGGAGGAGACATTTTCTTTTGTGTTTTCTCACATTTCATAAACAAAATGATCACTCACTTACTGAGAAAAAATAATCAGCAGATAATTCAAATAATTGAGTTAGTCGAAGCCTTAATCAGAAGCCATATTCAATGAATCAGAAAGTGTTGAGGCAAAAGTTCTAGGTTTTCCAGGGGCTTTACCTCTGCGTTCCACCCAAAGTTATGAAGTTGTTTGATGATTGGTGGGAGGGAAATGACAGATAAGGTGAGTTCAGACAGCAAGTTCCTGAAGCTGTCGTATCCATTGAAAGCCAGTTTATTTTGTGACAAAATAATCTTAAATCAAAGTGCACTTAATAGCTTTTTCTGGTGCTTTCAACTGTATCTTGTGGTCTTTATCAGCCATATATGTGGAGGAAATTGTAAACCAAAACAAGTCATGACTGAAGATGCAGATTAAATCACTGGAAGATGCTAAGAACACTAATTTCAATAAATAGCTTCATTTCAATACTTTTCCAGAGTCATTAATGAACTTTCAGGAGCCATTTACACCTTGGCTTGAGTCATTTTCGTTATGACAGACGTTATGTATTCTACATGAGTAGTGATAGTTATTTACTCTGATCACTCACGTTCAAGACGTTTTGAAAGATGAAAGCTTTGATATGAGATGACAGCACACCAGTGGGATTATGCTTATAACACTTTGCCTCATAGTGTCATGTTATTAAACTGACACTGTACATTGATGTAACATAGGCAATCAAGGTGAATAACGCATTATTATTTCTCCAGCTAACCACAAATGGTCCATATGTGATCATGACCTTTCATCATATTATCAATACAGGAAGGTTTCATATTTTTCATTTCAGGCAAATTGTGTATGCAATTCTTAATATCACAGACTTTGAGAGCAAAACTTTAAATGGATTTACTTTAGCCTGAAAAAATATTTCATGAAGTGAAAAGCTCATTGCAGCATGAACTGAGGCTTGAATTAAATGTTTTCAATCAGTTGTTGTGAGTATACACCCAACAAATTAAAATATTATCCTGTATGATTATCAGTGTCAAACACTAATGTGTGCCTTGTCAAGTCTAACAAATGGATCCCCTCCGGCTCTCTGTGTACTTTCACACTGCGACACCTCCTCTGGCTTCCCTCAGTAATTCCTTGTTATGCTATCTTGTTGCCTTATAGCTTCATAACAAATGATAGCAGGCAGCACACCTGCTTGACGGTCACACAGGTACTGTGTGTGCTCTCAGATGACAGTGAGACGTGTACTTCAGTTCCTTATTCTGTTCAGCTGACCAAGCACTGTAACAGCATGTGCTTAGAAAAACCAGCCACCTACAGTGTAGCTATCACACTGGTTGTTGAAAGTTCAAAAATTCTCACAAAGCTTGTAATTTCAGCCTGCTGTGTACCGTATAGCTCGACATGTGCATAAATCAGCACCTCACAATCTGTATATTAGACAGAGTAGCTCTCTTCAACATGGGCCTTCAGGCAATCATTTCTCTGCCACTTAGCAATAATTATGCTGTAAATTGCTAAGCCCATATGCATGAAAAGGAGCCCTATTATCTCCATTGTGCTAGCAAGTGAACTGTCTGTATTGTCCTGATCATGTGTTTCAAATTAAAGACCATTAAAAGTACCCTGGGAGGGCGGGCCGGCTGCAGCCTGATGGAGCGCAGCAGAGCTGCCGCAGCTCAGGACAAGGGAGCTGAGCACTAAAGATACCTGCCATCTGGAGAGTCATTGAGTTGAGAAATGCACTGCAGCAGCTGAGCAGCCTTTTTGGCTCAAGCTCAACGCCACCTTTCAGGCAGACACACTGATAGATTTGTAGGAAGTGGTTTGGTTTGTGAAAGGAATTAGAGACTGCCATGTTAAGTCTGTGCTTATTACGCCAATTTTTTTGTGACAGGTTTTTATTTATTTATTAGCTTCCGTGTTTTTGTTCTGTTATGGCATACAGATGTGCTCTGTAAGTCAGTTCCTAGCATATGGCTGGGCCACGTCATAGGCCTATGTATTCTGCCTAGTATCAGCAGGTTTCAGCCCTTCATCTGTTTTCTTCTCTCCTTTACTCTCTATACTCACATATGCATTATTTTAATACAGTTGATTTCACAATAAAGCTGTTCTCATTTACAGGTTTTTCTGTTTCTGTTGACAGACAATGGATCAAATATGAAACAGTGCCTGAAACGTGGCTCATTAAGACTGTTGTCCACCAATTACTTCCAAGCTATGCTGTGCTGCTGCTAAAATCCTGATTTTATAACCATGACATTACCCGACAAAATTCCAAACACATAAGTTAAAGTCAATGGCTGTACTGTGATTTCAGCTGTATTTTCTTGTAAAATGATAGAAAAAAAAAAAAAAAAAGGCAGGAAGATCAATGACTCCAACACTGAACCAGCCGACCAGTGATC
Organism: Seriola dumerili; assembly: GCF_002260705.1. Taxonomy (NCBI): domain Eukaryota; kingdom Metazoa; phylum Chordata; class Actinopteri; order Carangiformes; family Carangidae; genus Seriola; species Seriola dumerili. The sequence continues at coordinate 4,305,796 of NW_019174305.1, read as the reverse complement.
TAACTTCATCACTCAGTCACATGGCATTTGGCTGACCAATGGTGTAACTTCATCACTTCGTCAGTCAGTCCGCAACATTCACATTTGGCCTCAGCTAAAGATCACAACCGAAATGGGAAAAAAAAAATCATATTGCATATTTAACAGCTAGGCAAAAGCCACAAAAAAGTATTTGATCTACAGCCCACATTAGCTTTTTAGCTAAGCTACCAAACAAACATCCATAAGAGGAAAAGAGCATTGCTGATGTCAGTCTGCAGGCCAGCTAGCTATTTATCTTGTAGCTTGTAGCTGTAGCTCGTGGACCAGCTTTAAAACTTAGCAGATAATGTCAGCTTCAGTTGGTTTAAATGCTAGCTGGAGAAACAAAAGACTGTCTTTTCTTAGCTCATAAGATACAGTTTCTGGTGAAGTGTATCTCCACCATCCACACAGAGTTTGTTTGTTTCTTTATTGTGTAACATCATAATAATTTTGTGATTTCATTCGGACAATAAGTAAAACGGAAATGAGCCAATGTTATAGATGGTATTTTTGTTGAGCGGTGCCATACATTAGACTGTAACAGAGTAATAGAGGTCTACAGTTTAAGTGTACTGTAAGTTCAATCAGAAGAAAGTGGCCCTGCTTGAAATCGCTCTTGACTATAATCACACTGTGACAAAGATAGCTTCATCACCAGCAAACTAATTTACAGTATATGACGTTATAACATCAATTTAGAGTCTGTATATGTAATATATCAAAGGTTTAAATGAATCATATTTAGCCGACAAAAAGGTGTCAGCTGAAGATTACAATGACAGAGAATGATCCTGAAAGCAGAGCACTCAGGGACATAAACTCACTGCTTCCTATTAAATAAGGTTTGAATTAAAAGAGCTTATAAAAAGAGGACCCTTCTATACCAGAATCTATAGCCACAGACAACAATATCACCCATATTAGGAATGTTACAAAATGGAAAATGCTAATTCTTTTTTATGGAGCTAATGCAAAAGAAAAAGAATGAAAGAAAGAAGAAAAAAGTAATCCTGAATAATGTATTCTCCTTCCTTCCCTGAATACTTTATTGAGTCTGATGTCCCCATTGCATTTCTGAAAACGTTTAGCCAGGATACGATTCAGCTAGAAATAATTAACAGCATAAATTTGCATTATTAGGGTGGATTAAGTCAAACAATGTTTGCATATTGAAGGACTGAAGGGACTGTGCAGCTCTATCAGAGAGGCAGTTATGCCAGTTCCTTTCTCATTTTAGGTGGGCTATTGCCTTCCCTTGGGAACACACAGTGGAGCATATTCCTACTTTGTCTGGGAAATAACTATGTAGGCACCTTATTTTAGTTTTTGTTTCAGTCTTCAAGAAAAAAGTGCTTGAGCATGGATGTTGGTGTATGCTAGCGTGTATGTGTCAGAGAACAGTGCTGGAAAAGAATGGCCGTTACATGCAGCAGCAACATAGTGTGTTTTAGTCGTCCCCTGAGCTTCTGCAGTCACAACCTTAGCAGCTAAAGTAGCGTTTCCCATTTCCCAAGCTCACTCTGCTGACTACTCACTCCCGCCTCAAGATCCTGACAGACTCGGACAGGTTATCTAGATTTGCCAGCACCTGTCTCTGAATATTCCTGCAAAAAAAAAAAAATCCAGAGAAAAAAAGTAAAAAAAAGTAAAAAAAAAAAAAAGTTTTGTTGGCCCTGAAAAATTTGTCCTGTTTTCTGTCCAATTTTGAATGGTAGACCTATTTAATTCAGACAGCTCAGAATAGCTATGTGGTTGTGTCTATTCACAGACATGAACAGATGTAATCTTGAACCCTAATCCTGCCAAGGTGATAGCTGTCCAACAAAAACCTCCTGGAAGACTCCGTAACTTCTTGAGGGAGCAAGTGGCAGCAACAACATTACCTCAACTGAAAATGACTCTGTCAACTTAACTCAGTCATCACCATTAGTCAAGTGGAAGAGTAATTCAGCTCATGCCCATTACACATAAGACAACAATATGGCACAGGGACGTCATTAGGTGCAGAAGGGGAAAAAGTGATGAAGAGCTTACTGAAATGAGATTGGATTTAAACAAGTGCTGCCACTGTCCTGGGGGCCTTACATGGATGCTCTTTGAGCAGATAGGTGGAGGCTGCATAATGATGAGACACTTAGTTTCCCTACTGTTAAGATTTATGGGCTCCAAGGTCTGTTACGATCATTAGAGGGATTGTGGAAGGGAAAGGGAAATGGGGTTGAGACTATATGGGCTTGGGAGGAGGTGGAAATTGCATAGAGGTTTTTTTCTGGTAACACAGCACTTTTGAACCATAAATCTTTGATCCTTTCCTCCCTATTTGTGCAATGGCATTTTATAATGGAAGACTCCCTATAATTTCACACTCCAATTAGTAAATTACTAATGTTGTCCTAAAATGCAAGTCTCGGGGTGGTAATAAAAGAAACAGGTCACACCCTGGGTGAACCTGGTTAACTAAAGAAAAAATATATTACACAAGGTTAATAAAAATGAGTGCCTTTTGTTTGATTGTGTTCAAGGTTTGTCAAACACCCCCAAATGAACTATAGCAGCACTGAAAAAAGAAAGCATAAAAGGAAAATTACCCCTTGAAACAACAAGCTAACGATTGTTTTTTTTTATTTTTATTTCTGCATAATGCCTGCAAGTAGACCAGAAGAAACTTGAGTCAACGAGTTGGTTCTCTGGCACGAGCTGTACAAACATCAGCACAATTTTACCACCACTAAAACTGAATGAACGGGACTCATTAGGTGTTTGGAACATGCTGAATAATTCATTCACATAATCAACTTAAGTCAACAGAAACAGCTTTTATGTTACCTGGGGTGCAAAGAACTGATATCGTTGCCCTGAGAACTTGCGATTACCCTTGAGATTAGTTCAGTTTTTTTGCTAATGTTTGTTGTAGTGGAAAACCAAGCCATGGATTGAACATTGTGTTAACCATAGTCATGCTAAAGCACCGCAGGACAAAAATATTCTAGCATGTATAACCTTAGGAGTACTGCTGCACATACGTAGGTATACAGCCGGTATCCACCTCTGGGCGTTTAATAGTCCGATCAGTGCGTATCTTGCAAAGCAAGACTACAGGCAGTCTTCCATGTAATGTGTTTATACACAGAGACTTTAGGGCAATGCTTCCTCCCAGGCAAAATAAGTGCCTCCCTAAAAACAGCATTAGACATGACGAGAAGTGCTATTTGACGGACAAGCTCAGAGAACAGTAGTCTCTCCACTTGCTGTTGGGTCCATAATCCACATGCTTCATAACTAATTAGGCACACGCAACTACAAGTTACTTAAGAAACTTTGACAACAAGAAATAACTGTCATCAATTACACCAGCCCTCCTATTGTGTTTGCGTGACCCTGTGTGTGTGTGTGTGTGTGTGTGTGTGTGTGTGTGTGTAATAAGTCATGTTATGTGATTGACCAAATTAATGTGTTGTCTTTGGAAATTAAATGGATTTTTCTAAATTTTTAATAGGGAAGTGTATTTTGAACAATAACACAACAGATGTAACAATAATTGCTCATTTTGACTTAAGAAAATACAAACAGGTTATTTTGGGAATAACTTTGTTTATCATTAGTCTCTCATGATATCCCATAATGTTTTGACTGTTCTCTTCATCATAAGCAACAAAACAAATAAATTGTCCCTACTTTAAACTAAAAACAATTCATACATTGTAAGTTAAATGTGGTCAAAAGTATATAAAATATCAAAGTAAGCACATATATATTATGGTTATGGATGAATAATAAATTACTGAGCAGATATATAATTTTACTGGATGATAATTAGATGGATAGTGTTCTCTGGTGCAAACAGGTTCTATTAGGAAGGTGTTTACAGCCTGCAGTGTTGCCAACTTAGCGCATTGTTGCTAGATTTAGAGACTTTTTTCAAACAAGTCTAGGTATGTAACCGAGTACATGGTCGACAGTGTACGGATGACAACCGTGGGCTTAGGGCTACACGTCTTATTACGGGCAGTCTACCGAGCCGCCCTGGTTTCCCAGCTGCTCAGGAACTGCAGGGAAGCGGAGGAGCACTTCCAATACACTGAGCCTCGCCTCCATCACAGCAAATAAACTACTTTCATCACATGTATCATTATTATTAAAGGAAGCAGAGGAATAACTCAGATAAGACACACCAAGCAGAGAGAGCAGGAGAGAGGGAGGGAGAGAGAGAAGTCACTAACTGCTAAGATAAAGACATTAGCAGATATGAATAACATGTAAATAACAGAGACATCAGTAACTGGAAAAAAGACAATATGCTACTGAAGCCCAGCAATAAAAACCCTGTTAAGAAATAAAGTGTTTCTGTCCACTGAAAAGCTAGAGGGCTTTACATTTGAAATGATTACAGGAAGTGTTGAGTTTGTATTAACACTTAATGCAGTAAGTTTAATATGACAAACGGGAGCGGCTGAAAACAAGCCTTTGTACTAAAATACCACTATGACCAACTCTACATAACAAACAGAGGGAGTTAGAAATAAACACCTGCCTGTAATAAAAGTCTGTTATGTTCTGGAGTTGAGATAAATAAAGACTAAACTGTGGATCCCAGACAGAAGCTCGGCACGAGAGACAAAATAAGAAATATATTCTGTGTCTTCTAATCTTCTCTCTGAGTAAATATAGCTGAAATTTGTCAAATGACATTATGGATAGAAAATCAGGACTTGACCTTAGACGGTCCAGCCATATGCAAGGTTTTGACCTAGTTTTGTTGGTATGTTTTGTACATGTATCAGCTTAAACAACAAGCAGCAAACAAAGAAACTGATCTTGAGTTGAGCTTGTTTTGCTTGTGTTTACTGTGTTCGTCAATCCCACATCCCAGCAACTCTCCTGGGCTGTGAATGTAAGTAAACCAACAATATCCTCCAGAAGCTTCCAATGTTACTAAGAATGAATTCAAAGTAAAGGCACTTACCTTTTATAAATTCTACCTGTCTTCTGTCATGCAGAGCGGGCTTACAAGAGTGACAAGAGCTTTCTAGTCTTGGTTTGGTAAATTATGTTTGGTGCCCCCTTGATGCCCTGGGTTTTCGAACACTGACAGGTGCACTCGTGGGATGCCACTGACTAAAATAAATGTCATAATTGCCTGTAGCCCAAAAACACACACCTTGACTCCTTGCAGTGAGTCAATAGCTCAGAGAAGAACTTGCATCCATCCTGCTGCCAGCCACCGCAGAGACAAGAGGAGTGAATGATATAAATTGTCACATCCCCCTCAAAAGAACAGAAATATGCAGACCATTAAACTGTTTTCCTTTACCTCTGCTGAAGTGATAAAAAGGGAATGGGTTTGATTCTAGGAAGTGATTTTAACCTAGCGTGTCATATCAGGGCTTGGCTTGGCTGCAGGATCAGTGGGGCCAGCAATGAGGGAATACACTGCAGGCCTGTTTGAAAACTGATAAACAAGCCAACAAACAGATCAACTGATATCTATTCATCCGTTTCCATGCCATCGGAGGATGTCAGCGAAGCCTTTATAACCGAGAGAAATGAGTTACTTAATAAGAATTCAAGCATGATCCATCAATCTTCATTTGATCTCATTTATTGGTTCATTTCCTTCCCTCCGTTCCTAAGTCCCCACCTTCCTCTTTACCTCACACACACTTACCTACTAACAGCACCCATCACCTATAGCCTCTCTTCTCTGTCCCCAGCCCCTTGACAAATATGTTTCGCTTCCATGAAAAGCTAAAAATGTCTCCCACAATGATCGGCTCCCACAGCTCAAAGAGAGCAGTGGCCATGTAAGTGACATGTTAAGGTTACCATGTATGTTGAAATATCAAAGGCTCCTCCTTCAGCCCATCAATTCCACACACCTTCAAAGGACACGGGGAGTTTACCAAGGGCAAAGAGACTAGCCTTTACCTCTAGACCTTCATCCTCCGAGAGGAGAGTACAACTCTAACCCGATCTTTGAATGCAATGAAGAAATCCCACTGTCGAATACTAAAGAAACATCAGACAACCTCTTTATGATGAAAGTAAACCTTAGTAATTTTCCTGGTCTAAATCTACCAAGGCATGCATCTGTAAGGGGTTCCCAGGATAGGGTTAGACTTAAGTGAGTTTGGTGCAGGGTTAGAGTATATAATCAGCATGGGCAGGTTAATTTGTTAGGGAAGGGTTAACTCCGAAGCCAACAATATAAAATTTGAGCCCACTTCACATAGCGCTTAGTCAGATGTGTGGAGATGAGAAAGTAAGTAGGGTTGAAAATTCTCTCATAAGCTCTTTTTTTTATTCTTTATTCATTTTCTGTCACTTTCTCTATGTACCAAGGAGCAGGTTAGGTTTCAGTGGTTAGGGGACAGAGGTTGGAAACATAGCAGCCACTTGTTCCAGAACTTTCCACCATGGTCAAGGATAAATCTCAACCAACATGGATGAGATGTCCTAGAGGGGCTCAGAATTATGTAAAGTTTAAATATCTGCTGTTCCATGACAACTGAGAAAACTGCCCGCTGAGACACTCAAAAGTTACATTAAATGAACCTTGAGCTGAGATTGTCCTGTCGATGGCTGTTTCCAAGGTCAAGGGCCAAAGTCAAGGTCAAGAAACTGTCACCGTTCCCCATACCATAACCCCATGTCTTCCCTTACAGTTTTAAAACTAGATTTTGACATAGCGCCCCTAGAGAATACAGGGCCACAATATTGAGTGATAAAGCATAACCATTTTTAATTAATACTGGACAATTAGTGGTAGAATTTCCATTACAAAATGGCAATTAATGATGAATGATCAATTGACATGCAATGAAATATGGCACTTTTTGGGCCCCTGGGACCGCAGGGCATGTTTTACCTGCTTGGTAATCAAGCCTTGCATAGCAGCTAAAGGCAGACCTTACAAAAATCCATGTTTGATGTGCAGTTCTACAATAAAAGCATTTGGCAAAAACACAAAAACAGAGCAGAACACACATAGCACTTTCCAATTGTGACTTTGTTCCCATGAAATCAATGAGTTATGTTTAAAGACTGAAATACAATATAAAAATGGGGGCAACTAAGTAATAGAAAAGTTTGTTCATCTCACTGCTGTTGATAGACTCCACCATCAGCTTGGCAGCACACCTCCATCTGCTGTTTTGACAATGGAGTGACAATACATATCTGCTATTCCATCAGAACGAGTTACTCCATCTGTTCTGTCTGCCTGTCCTTGCCATGTAGCCGTCACTGATTCACTGTATCCATAATTTCCCTTTGATTTCAGAGTTCCTTTCACTGTTTCATCATGCCAGAGCAACAAAACCACAATCAAACATTTCCTGATGAATCAAGCCACACTTGACCTGGTGTCATATTGTGAAGTTTTCATGTGTGCCTACTCCTGTGCACAGATGCACCTCCCACACAGCCGCTGCCACTGCCTTTGGCTTATAATAATTATTACATTTTTTTTTATTTGGTTTCGTTCTGTTTGATAGTGAACATGCATTTTTTCTCAAACTGATTATGACCTACACTAATCTGCCAATACTTTTTATTTCAACTCAATAAAAAACATACTTCCTCTACCATCTAGAATTAACCTGTCAAAGAGAGCTCCCTCTATGATCATTTTGTCATGATCTATTGTATTATTACTACTCCTTGTGGAGTCATCCATCACCTCACTAATGACATTAATACTTCTGTCTGCAGTGGGCTACCAGCTCTGTGCCATGCAGAGCTTCGTTTGAGTCCCACATGTGTTCCTGTTCAGACACAGCAATATAGCTACTGTAGCTACTGAGACACCAGCTCCCCGTTACAGGATTCTCAGCCTTAATGGATTGCTGCTCCTGCAGTGGAAACATAAACACACAAATGAAATGTTTCCCCGGACCCAGGGTTTGTGGCGTGCCGTCTTAGTAATGTAATTGCAGTGCAGGACTACATTTCCATGTGGATGACTCTTTATGAGGTAAGAGCTGAGCCATGAAAGCCCCTGTCCTTGTAAAACTCAGCTCTGACGCTGTGACTATACACTGGTGGCTCTCATTGTTTCTGTAAAATGTACGTTTGGTTATTTGCTGCTTGGGGTTCAAAGTAAACACAAGGATGGGGAATTTCAATTTATAAACTAGTGTTTCTGCAGGCTGGTCAGACAGCGGCACACCAGCAGGTAATACACTGTGGGTCTGAGTGCTCATGTGCGGCAGACCACTGCTCAGATGTTCTGGGAAGTCACGACAGGAACTCGACAGGCACATTTTTAGAACATGAGAACAAAACTATGTCAGTCACAGAGGTGCTCGTGGAGTAGCTGTCGCCAAATTATTAAAAATGTTATGAGTGAAATATCACAACCACTGAATGGATTCCTACAAAGGTTGGAAAAGCATTCATGGTCCCAGAAGATGAAATATGACTGATGATTGCCTGACTGTTGCCCTAGTGCCACCAAGAAGTTGCATTGTTGGTTTTTAGAGAAGTCTCAAAAACAATGAGATGTATTGCCATGAAATTCTGTACAGACATCAAGATATCCATAATCCCCACAGGATGAAACCTAACGACTATGTAGATCCCATGACTTTTGATCTATTGCCATCAGCACGTCAAAGTTTTCACTTACCCAGTGAAATATCTCAACACCTACATCATAGATTACCAGACAGTTCATGGTTCCCGGATCATTAACTAATTAGAGTAGCCTAATTACTCTAATTACTACCCCTGTCACTTTGCTCTAGCACCACCATGTGCTTGAAATGTGTGGTTTTAAATGAATTGTCTCAACAGCTTTTGGATGGATTGTCATAAAAACTGGTGCATTCATTTTCTCCTCAGCCATACTTTGCTTATTCAGAAATGCTAAACTAAAATTGTGACAATTGTAAACATTATACCTACAAAACATTAGAATATTAGTATTGTCATTATTTAAGTACTGCCTCCGAAAAGTGCTAACATGTCTGTATACTCTTAGTCTGTAGTACTCCCTTAGTTCTCACCGCCGCCTTCACCTTCCAGCGACGCCTCACCCTCTCCGTAACACAATGGTTATGTTACAGTTGTGGTTGGCAGTTGCAGGTCTGACAAAGGACGCAGTCAAATTGCATTATGGGAAGTGTAGGATTAAGTAATTTTGAAGCTTGACTCTTACTAGGGACTAAAATTCAGCAGATCTCATCCTCTGCTGCACCAATACTGACCATTGGTCTTTTCACGAGACTCCCAACTTCATTAAAGCAACCAAGGATACAGTGATAATAATAATGGTAATTGAGATAATAATGATTAATGACAAATGGTATCTAGAAAAAGATTCCATTTTGTAATAGGTCAGAAATTCACACAAGGAAATAGCTGATTGCAAACAATCAGTGCAGTTTCATTACAGTGTACAGCACTCTGTGGTCTTGTCTCTGATGCAATTATTGGATGAGTTAATCACTACATGGTCCATTAGACGGTCACAGCCTTCTCTCTGAAGCATAAGCAGAGGTATGGGAATATCTATTACCATGGTAGAAACTTTCTGTTTACAAATCCCTGCAGTTCCACTGCAAATTAGATAGATAGACAGATAGATATTATTACTGTTAACAATAATAACAGTTAATAATAAATAAACAATTATAATTGGATTAGTCCACTTCCTTTGGCTGAGGTGTTGTACAGCCTGATGGCAGTGGGAACAAAGGATCTCCTGAACCTCTCTGTTCTGCAGCGCAGTGAGATGAGACATTTGCTACAGCTGTAGCTGCTTCTCTGTCCTGCCAGAATGTTGTGGAGAGGATGGTTGGTATTGTCCAAGATGGCCTCCATCTTACATTGCTTGCATCTCTCCACAACAGTCCTGAGTGAGTCCAGACTCCTGCCAAGCACAGACCCAGCCTTTTTGACCAGCTTGTCCAGTCTGTTTGTGTTCATGTCCGACATGCTGCTGCCCCAGCAGACTACAGCATAAAAACGTACACCGGCCACCACTGACTGATAAAACATGTGCAGCATTTCACTGCAGATGTCAAAGGACCTGAACTTCCTGAGGAAAAAGAGCCGGCTCCGCCCCTTCCTGTAGATAGCATCTGTGTTCAGGGACCAGTCCAGTTTACTGTCCAGGTGCACACTTAGGTATTTATACGTGTTCACCACCTCAACATCCTTCCCACGAATGTTGACTGGCTGAAGGGTGGGCCTAGACCTCCGAAGGTCCATGACCATCTCCTTGGTCTTGGAGGTGTTCAGAAGGAGGCAGTTCTTGTCACTCCATTCACTGAAGGCCATCGTCAGATCCCTGTACTCCTCTTCCTGCCGTTCCTGATACGCGCCACAATAGCTGTGTCATCCGAGTGTTTCTGGCTGTGGCAGGACTCAGAGTTATATTTGAATGAATGCTTATGTTCTTTTTTTTTTCTTCTTGGAGAAACTTATTTCGCTGCAGCATACCTCAAATTCTACTAAAGATCTGCCAACACAGCATCAGTTTTCACATCAGCTAAAGGGCACAAAATTAGAAAAAAAACATCATGCTTTTGTCTGGGCTTTTGTCTTAGCATGAAAAAAAAAAAGAATTTTAGGCAAGATGCCCTAACACCCAGTCTACTGGGAGCTCCTGCAGTTCACGGGGAATAAAATAAGACAACTCTTATTTATTCTATGTGTGGAGCTCCTTCCCTCTACTGTTCTTCTGTATCAGGCTGTTTACATAACTCATTCAGTTGGCAGCAGCAACACTGGCCTTATTCTCAGAAGCCAACTTGGGACTACATCAATGAGTAATTGTCTCCACAAACCTCTCACAGTCAAGAGATAAGAGCCTGGAAAGGTCAGTAAGAGTTCTAAATCTAAAAATACCTCCATTTACTTACTCTAGGAGGGGACTGACCTGAATGTTAATCTAAAAAAAAAAGTCATAAAAGAGAATCAAGAATTACAACAAATACTTCACCCCAGCCTATTTGTCCTGACATGGATTCTGGTGTCTCACTAAAGAGTTTCACTCCTGCCTGAAAGTTAAGTCCTCAGGGCTGCACTTAACCACGGCTAATCACCAACTTACAGCTGATTAAATTCAGAGTGACCCAGTCTGAAAACTATTAGCCAGTTACAAGCTGAAAATGAGCATATTAAAGCTTCTCACTGCTGGCTCAATGGTCGAGATGAAGTGTTGAGCCTGTGAGGGAAATCAGGTCAAATTAAGCAACCAATAATATCTGTGTAAACCTCTTTTAATGAACCAGATGAAGAACATATTCTTTATTTGCCACAACAGCCGTGGGGAGGTAGTTGTAGTATGTGGATGACACATTCAGGAAGGGAATGGAAACGGGTGTAGCAGAGGTGGTAATCATGCTTTGGTCTTTAGCTTTGAGTGCCAAGGTGTTCAGATGATGACGCAAATTATAGTCTTGTTAATCAGCTCTTCATATTACCTGTAGTCACTGCGTACTCTGACCTCTACTACCTTGTTCATTTTCACAGGGTCATGAAAGGGCGCCCCTCTCATAATTATTTATAAAATAATTAAGTTATATGCAGTAGCACAGTATTGTTTACTTACTTGAATATTTATTTATTTCAATGCCCAAGGACACTTCAACATGCAGAGTGGAGGAGTCGGGGTTGGACCACCAATTAGTGGACGACCCACTCTACCTCCTGAGCCACAGCGTCCCCAAAATCAACAAATCTTTACACAAAATTGAAAAAGGTTGTTCTCAGAATAAATAAAATAATAAACCAACCAAACTACCCTGGAACGTTGAGGCGCTGCCTTCTCTGATGCACCTCCAAATATCTCCTCCGGCCTCACTGTTTATAATGTGTGAAGCACGCCATCAATTACCTTTTAGGCAGAGAATAAACTTGAAGCTGATTGCATTTCTATACATCTTAGCATCCCATTGGGCCAGATAAGGCAGTTAGTTCACTGATGTCATCAAGGATGTTCATAACAGCTGTCAGAATACTGCTGTCATTTCACCAAGTCAGCATGGCGCTTTCAGGGAGACAGTGCAAAAAGAGTACAGCTTCTCCACAAGGTTGAAGAACGCAACAAAGTGCTTATTAATGTATTGATGACTTCTTCATGTCTGACCACAAATGTATCACTTTTGATATTGTCCTCAACGCTGACTCCCAATCCTTTAAACAGATGACCTGCTCTCACGCACTCAACAGCCATCTTTGCAGACAAATTTACCTCTGTCTTTGCAGACCTTAGTAAGGATATGGCTCTCCACGCCCAGAACAATGACTTAGTTTGCTCCTATAATAAACTGTCTGTCAACCTTAGATGTTATTGCCCCATCTAAAATCAAAACTATTCAAACTGCCAACTCATCCCCTTGGATGAACAATGACTTACGCTCTCTTAAAAAGAGAGTGCAGAAAGGTTTAGTGTAGGTGGAAACAAACCAAGTTGGAGGTTCATTTTATTCATATGGAGGGACTACTGTCATCTTTTGAAGAGAAAGTGCTTATTTTTCCAGTTTGATTGACCATTACAAAAAAAAGAGCTTTGATTGGTAATCTTTTTCCAACTGAGAAACATGGCAAAAATCAAAACTATATCATCCTTTCAAGATCTCGAATAAAATCATCCATGTTTTTGTCTTGATTACAGCAATTCACTGTTCACTACCCAAAATCATTCTTCTGTATCTTGGCTCCAGTTGGTCCAAAATGCAGCTGCCAGACTGTTAACAAATACACAGCGTTTCGAAATAAAGATGCTCTTTAGATAAAAGTTTACTACTTGCTTACTTATTAGACTTTGAGGCCCCCACCAGAACCAGATTCAGTCAGTGTGCTTTGCAGGGCACATAGATAGCTTTCTCATTGTGTGCTCACATTCTGGCCTAGAGACCTTTATACATGTTGGCTGCTCCACAGTAGCTTTGGCAGCAAATATTCTTCAGCTCTAGGCAACTTCTTCTGCAGAAGGTAAAGCACAGCATTTTCCAGCTCCTGGCCTGTAGTGGCATCAACATTGCACACCTCAACGAATCTCTCTTTTATTTGCATATGATGAGGATACTGCACTCCAAATTGCACTTGTTCTTGGTCGAAATGGCGGCGGTTTCATCCAACAGGATGGAGTACATTTCAGCCTTTTTTATTTCACTTAATATCTTTTTTTCCCCCCACTTAATATCGCCTTACTTATATAAGCACCCAGTGATGAAATTATATAATTTTGGCTTCTATTGAAAAAGACCAATGGGGCCGTGTCTTGATGACTTTCACTCTGGTCAAATTTTCTATCTGCAACTTCAGTACACTGTCATAGCAGGAAAATACATTCACAAGTTCAAGGAAGTTACCGCACCTCAGAATGCTTGTGCTTGCCATACAAGATATACTGTCATCTACTATCAATTAACCTTGTTTTTCTCTATGTGTCTGCCACTTGTGCTCTCTAACTTCCATCCCCTTGACATATGATACATCCAATGAAGACTGGAGTGAGTTTTTTTGGTAATTGGTCCATCTCACCATGTGGATCTGTGACATTTTCAAGAGCAGTGTTCCACTTTATTATGGCAGTCCTCCATGCTTTTCTGCTTTTATACTTTCATACTTTTCGTCACAGAGGAAAACTGCAACTTAAACAATGCATTGAATAATCAGTAGGTGAGTACTCCACCCACACATTTCCAGACCAACATTGTTTTTGGAACGACTGCCCCTCTACAGATGATCCTGCCTCCATCTCACCCTCATCTGGTTTCTGTAGCTGTCCCTGAACATGACTCTGGTCTGGACTCTGACCTTTCTTCTTCATCTGTGATTGGTTCTGTATCAGGTGGAAATACATCTCCCTCATCCTCCTTACTGCTTGATGACCTGATCCAGGGCCGAAGGGAGAAGAGCTGCTTCTCCGGGCTGCCTGCTGTAGCTCCTTGTCTTTCTGTTTTATCAGCCTGTCCTTTGTTGGCCTTATATGTTGCTATTTTAAATTAGCATAATCTATGTTGTGCATGATTGTTAAAGGTTAATCTCCCAAAAATAGACTGTACAATATGGTGTTTACCTGGGAAAGACTGTTTGGTGACAGAGATGCATTACAACAGTATGCACAACCAGACTGTAACTCTCTGTGGCACAAAAGCACCCTGCTATACATAGCTATTGTTTCTGAAGATATATTTTTAATGGGCTATTTGTCATTTGGCAGTGCTTTAATAAAATTTAAGGTAAATACATAACATATATTACGGTGAGTATTGTAATGTGGACTCCAATACCCTCTAATGCTGACAAAATACTAAAATTAAGCTAAAGTAGCTTCATATCTGATTTAGAATCACCAAACCACTTTGTGTTATACAAATAAATTGTGGAACTATGATCAGTTAATCGTTCAAATCTGAGCTTGTGAAGTCCCTGGACTATAAATGGCTTTAAGTTGGCTTCCCTAAAACTACCAGTACATGTTGTGTCATGGGAGCAGGGGTGGAAGTAACGAGTTACACAGTTGTTGTTTTGTGTACCTGTAATTGCGACAAATCTACAAATGTGTGTCTCAAGAAAGTGTCCCAAATCATCTAAAGGCTAAAATACAGACGGTGAACCTTTCAGCCGTGACTTCTCCTTTCACTTCCACCGTCAGTGAGGTGTGCACCACCTTTTTGCTGCTTTTGATAATCCCTGTTGTGACTGCAGCTCATTCGTTTCAGTGTTTGAAAATGTGGGGGAGCTCAGTGAAACCAGAGAGGCTGAGTGGACGGTTCTATTTTACAGTGGAGTTGGATTTAGGTTGGATTTAGAGCAGATTGTGTTGGATTTCGCAGTGCACAAGTTTCGTTCAGATTGTTCAGACAGGCGTGAGCAACAAATGCCTGATTATTGTTACTCATTGTTACTAGGCAACGCAGTAGTTGTTGATGCTCTCCTTTGTACAAAGCGTTTTATCCGTACTTTTGGGCTGCAGGTTGTTTATATATCTCCACATTTTTGGTGATTTATTCTGTTAGTTCTATAAGAAGTGGCAGTGTTTTGGCTTACCGGAGTTTTCATCGTCAACACTATTTTACACCAGACTAGCTTGCTTGTTGTTAAAGGAGCTATTTGTAAGGTTTGCTGTTGCTACACGACAAACATTAGCATTAGCAGCTGTTTACTGACCAGTCTAGAAGAAATGTTGTGAGTTCAGCATCAAACTTCATTCTTTACTCACTAACAGCTGTCCCCAAAGGTGGAATGAAACACCAATGTTAACTCTTGTTTTGCTTCTATTTCTTCTACTGAAATTAGCATGCTCAGTGTCAGGAGGCTAGTTGGTTCAAACCTCCTGATACTGAGCCACTGTAGCCCCCAGTTTGAAGAAGTAGCTGCTTGTTGTAAACACAACAATGGCTGAAGCTCTTGGTGAGATTCATAGGTAAAAAGCTGTTAATGCTAACATCAGCTACGTAGCAATAGCAAAACTTACAAATAGCTCCTTTAAGCTTAGTGGGGTGGGCTGTATTAGTCTAGCTGTATTGAGAAGTTGTGATAAAGTAAGTCAAGAGAGCTCAAATGCAGTTGTCAGGCTTTTAATTGAGGATCGATGCTGTTGGTGAAATTTTTAAACTGAATTAGAAAATTAGAAAAATAAATAAAAAAAATGTCTTGCAAATAGAGCACTAATCTAGTCAGAGGCCAAAAGGGCAGGTGCTTGAGCACCACCTGTCTATCTGCGCATGTGCCTGAATGTTGAGTTGCCAAATCCAAGTCTCAGCTGCCTCATACTACTTGAACTTTCTACTCTACTGCTTCATGTATATCCCGCCTTCATGACTGAGACATATTTAATCAGTGAGATCAAGAGCTGTTACCGCCATTCATCTTGTGAGTCTGTTTCACGGGGTGAGGCGGGCACACCTCATATTTTGTATACTCTGTCATTTTTATAGATAATGTAAGCTGCTAAGGGCTGTTTTTTAATTACCATCACGAAAGACTGCTTTGGAATAATGTAACAGCAGCGACTGATGAGTTGTTTTTACTCCTTGAAATTCATCTGAATAATTTTAAGTTTTGCCCAGAACCTTGGCTGATGGCAGACACCTCTCTTTCAACTTCCCTCCTACCCGGAGATTTGAACTTCTTCAACATGGCTACCTTGTTCGTCTTAATAGTCTTGCAGTCTAAAATAGTAGCAGCAGAGTTTTCATGCTGAGTTTTAATGCTGGAGCAGAGTAGTGCAGCTCAAATTAAAGTTTTGATCATCCTCTTTTTTTTTTTTTTTTTTACTTCATGTGACCTTAATGTTTAGAGAGGAGGAAGGGATTCTTAAGTGAGCAAAACAATTTTGCTATCCAATTATCAAGATTCATAATGTCAACTAAACATAATACACTTGATTAATCAGTGGGTGAATTTCTTTCTGCATGTCTGTGAATTTATTTATATATATTTTTTGATGTAGATATTTAATTGTAATTAATACTGTAATTCTCTCTGCCAATAAAAAAAAACCTGGCATTTGTTCATGGAGTGATAGCCTTCCAAAGTTTTATACAGCCACCAGTCATTGCCCTCCAGCACTAGGTCCCCCAAACCCACCCCACCCCCCCACCCCCTGCAGGGCGATCGTTTTGCCTCTCAGGTCATAGTCATTGACCTTAATGGCGGACCTTTGCTGGGTACAATCTCAGAGCGCTGTGTGAAGACAGTGTGCAGAGCTCCATACTGTGTGACAAAGCCCAGTGAAGGTGACACCATGATGAAGACTGGTAAGGAAAATGGGAGGCAGAGAATCACTTTGAGGGACTGATGTTTTTGGCTAAAATATTACACACCTCTACTTCTGAGATAAAAATCCTCAGATAACATAACATAATGCCTGCAGCTATTTCCGGTGCACAGAAAAAGAGGGTCCAGTCCAAAATAAGCAAAATTACTAGCACCCTACTGTCAAGGCTTGCATGGCACATTCAGCATTATGTACATGTTGCTCTAATGGAAATGATTCTATGGACAACACAGTGGCGCTACACTCACCATCATGTTGCTCTGAACTCTGATTAGTTTTACTTCAATGTGCTTTTCAATGTTAAGCCACTCCCCTGTACTTCACAAATACTTCACAATGAAAAAAAACAGGTTTGTAAATTCCTGAATATTTTCCAATAGTTTTCTAGGAAGGATCCTGTAAAGAACCAAATGATGTGGCACTAATTGAAATTGAAATGTTTCAATCGGTACGCCAACAGTTAATTGCTAAGTGAAGGAAGGACTAATACTAATGTCTGCATTCTACATTCTTTCTAAACTTCACTCAGTATTTTGATGTTACATACAGTATTTATTTTAATGACATATTAGATTTCTTTCCAGCGAAATATTATTGAGTTTATAGTGACTTTGCTGTTGTGAATGTAACTGTTGCTGCTCTATCATTTTTATGTTTTTATGATATAAATCAATTTTAATCCTGTTCTGAATTTATTCTTTTTTAAAAATAAGACAACTAAAAAAAACTATTCTTTAGTAATGAAAAAGAACCAGTAATACTATCATCCAGGCCAATAAACTTAAATCTTTTAATACATATTGTAAGTAGTAGTAGTAGTAATGTTCATCACTCGGTTTCAACTTAGGTGATGTCTTAACTTAGCAGCAGTAAAGGAGTGGAGACTAGAGGCTGATTTGTGTGCAGCTAGCTTCTACCCACAGCATGTGAACAAACACTGGCAAATTGTAGTGTCTACTGATTGCAAAGGCCTCTCTTATAACATCTCTGCCAATAGTGCGCAAGTGAGGCATTTAGGGAACATATGTAAATTGCAACTACAGAAAATAACCTGGGTTACGCTCTAAACTGGATGAGTCTCTGCATGCATATCAGTCACATGCTGCACCATCCACCACCACATAAATGTAAATTCTCAACCTGTGGGAAACACTGATCTATTTGAAGTAAAAGAAGCAGCACAACAAACCTGTTCCAGCAGCACAAACAGAAGCCTGTAGTGGAATGGGAGCGATATGTGTTGAGAATCTCACACTAGCTCCTAACCCGATTCCAAAACCACAGCTAAAGAGCAGCAAACTTTAGCTGCCTGATTTTCCACTGTCACTGCGTTCAACAAGGCAAGTTATTGTTGTTTGTTGTTATTGCACATATACAGCATGTAGTTGGTGAAAAGCAGGACTCAAAGCTCAAAGTTTAGGTGTTGGGACTTGACTCAGAACTTGAGTGGAACGACTTGAGACTTTCTTGTGACTTGCTAAACAATGGCTTGGTCCCACCTCTGCAACCAACTAAAACTAACAAAAGCAACTGTCTTACAATATTGGCTCCTCTTTTTTTGGCTCTTTCACAATAAGAGTTTTTGTTTTGTTTTAGAGTTTGTTTCTGGTGTGCAAAAACTTGGTCTTCATTGCTACCTAGATGTTTCAAAATAAAAGCCTTCCAGGGAAATTCAGTGATATGTGGCCAGACACAGTTTTGGTCAATGAGGTTCATCAAAGATATTACTACTACTACTAATACTACTACTTGCATTGGCGTTTTCGTTTTTTCTCTTCCATTCTAGGATCAAAACTATCCAGATAGTTTGCAAAGTCACTGTTTGGGTGAATTGACGTCATCTCCACAAAAAAACTGGTTTCAGTCATAGCCCTAAATGCTGGGGTGACAATGCCCTTAAGCCCCATTACTACTTGATGGGCTTTAATGTGGAAAAAGTGTTTAGTTTGCATAACACAAAACATTAGCAACACTAACAGCAGCTCTCAGAAAACCAGGTTTATTATTAAATTGCACCAAATTATACCTAAATAATAGATTGATATAGACATGAAAGGACTTCTCTAATGATAATGATTTAGAGTTTGTTATTCAACAAGATTCATATTCAGGATGAATGAATGCTCTACCGTCAGTTAATTAACTAAATTAATGAAAAAAGTGAATATGTGTTGTGAGAAACACAAAGCTCAAGTAATGGCTCTAAGTAAATCACATGCACCTAAATGTGGCAAGGACAGAAAAGCAATGACACCAAGCACAATCTCACCTTCTGGTCGTGACTGTAGGCCAAGGCCCAGTCCTCTTCAGTGGGGTGGAATAAAAGGCTGAGGACGTAGAAAGTGAGGCGGTACTTCTGGTAACTGGCTCCCTCATCAGAGCTGATGAGCACGCTGCTCTCAAACTCCGGGTCTGTCAACACCATAATCTGAGAGCAGGAAAAAAAAAAAAGAGAGCGAGAAGAGGAGGAGGAGGAGGAGGAGGACAGTGTGCCCACATGTAAGGGGAGTCGGTATGAGTTTTTGAAGACGGGAGAAGAAAGGATTTGAAGGGCGAGTTTTGAGTGAAGAGGTGGAAAGATAGGGAGATGAGAGAAGGTAGAGAAGAGAGACGTTAGAGGCAGGAGCAGTGTCAGCAAAAAAAGTCCTGGCTTTTGGCACACATCAGCCCAATGCTTGGCAAACAACTCCACTACATTTCCAGCTTCATTTCATGAGTGTGACTCTTGCTCTTCTGTTGCCATGGCTCTGTGGCTCTTCCTGTGCACTCTGAGGTGAAGACTTGGAGTTTTTTCATCATCTCTCTCCAAAAAAAAAAAAAAAAAAAAAAAAAAACACGAAGCTTGTTCACAGCAAGGAAGGGTGAAATACTTCATAAACTAAAACCAAGACAGACTAAAACATACACCTTAAAGCAAAGCACACAGGTGGCTTGACGAGTCATGAAATGATTTGCCTTAATATAGTAGTATAGTTACAATCAAGTGCTGTACAAACGTGGGATTAAGCTGCCATGCATGAATCGACAGTATGTTGCTTTCTTTGTGAGCTCTTCCTTTTCGCATGTCATCTCTTAGCGTTTCCCCTTCCAACGAAATTGTAATTTCAAATTTAACAGTGCTACAGTGGTAGAAGCTCCAATTTCATGCTTGGAATATTTCTGCCAGAGCTCACAGTTATTACAGAATTCAATAAGAGCAGGGATTCCACAATGCATATTTCTTTCAGTTAATGACATTAAGTCTTGTGGAGGGAGATAAAATGATCACACGAATTCCTCCTTGACTAAAGAAGAGGTGTTTGAATAGGTGTGTAATGTTTTTAAGACACTGGTATTCTTTTGAATCAGGCTGCGCAACTGAATACACTTACACAAGTTAAAAGGTTATAAAATTTACTGTTGGGGGGAAAAAAAAAATCCATTATCGAAACATTTAACTGAGTAATTTTGTAGGCTTGTAGGCTTTACAATAAGGTCTCACTTTATACATCATAAAGAAATTGATGTTTATTCTATCTATATGTTGCTGTTCTAGGGCGACATACTTTACAAACCCTCCCAATTAAAAGGTCCCATGTTGTAGAAAGAGTTCCGACAGCCCAGGTGAGATTAGTTTAAGGTCAAGTAAGGTCAACAATCCTGGTCATAATTAAAAACAACCAACACTGACTATTGGTTGGAAACTGGACACAAATAGCAGTCTCTCTGACATTTTGTTTGTCCTATGTGGATTTTGTCACATCACCTGACTTCTTCCTTGACTCCCATCATAATTCCTATGGCCTTTAGCAGACTTTTCTCGCTTAAATGTAAACACATAACATATCATCAAATCATATCATTTTGAGACACTTGCTGAAAAGACTGATTATGTCACTTTTCTTGGGAGGACAATCTTGACAAACTCCTTATCCTTTCAGAATCAGAAAAATTAGAAAAGGTTTTATCATCCATTACAAGGCAAGTGAAATTAAAGTTAAAAAAAAGAAAAAAAAACACACACATACACACACGACACACACACTTTTGGCTGATCCCCATTAGGGCTCTAGTGGATCATCCTTTTGCATAATATGCATATGTGATTTGGCATAGGCTTTTCCTGAAGCAACGCTCCCATTCATCCAGGCTTGCGATTGGCAAAACAAATGCACAGATATGGCTCTGTTTGAGGAGTCAGGGATCAAACCGCCAACCTAAAGATCAGCTGACAACTTGTTCTACCACCCCAACCACGGCCCCCCACGCAGATTGGAAGATAATGATTGAAAAAAACATAAAACATGGTAAATATGGCTGTGTCAGGAGTAGCAAAGTGCTAATATATAAGCTAGCGTGTGAGGAACAAGCTGAGAAACAACCTTGTAACACGTAGCTCAACTATTCACTTTCCTTCAACCCCGTTTTCTTTTTCTTTATCTCTCTGCCTTAAGGTGCCAGGCAGGTAATGTACAGTGAGTTTATCAAAGTTTTTTCCACTGAAAAAAAGCTTCCAGCTGTGACTGGACACAAGGCTGATGAGAGCAGTTTCTGGACAGAATATTTAAAAAAATTGAGCTAAATCGACTAAAAAGCTCCCGAGAGCTGTGGGGAACTGCGGAGTCGGGTGATAATTCTCTGTTGGTTTATCACTACAAGTGAATTCATTAACATTACACTTGATCATTTATTCCATTATTAATATGAAAATATGGCCTGGTGCAGCATGAAATGTTTATCTCTCAGTATGGAGTCTTTCACATGGCCTAAACTACAACACCCTGCATCTACAAGGATTGTGTGGTGGAATTGTGGGTAGCGACTGCACTCCGTGTCCAAATGGCTGTGTTCTCTCTTGTCAATTCGGTATGAATTGGAAAAACAGCAGCACATTTGTCATTGACAGAAATGCAAGCCTTCTTTCCAGAGCTTTAACCAGTAACCCGCCCTGGTGGTGATTTAGATAAATTGTTTTTCATTAAGGACGAATAAACAGGCAGCACACTCTCAACCTGGATTTCTCATTGGCCCAGGCTTGCTGATTTTGTTATTCACTACCTGTCACTGTGTAATGCCAAGGCCTCCTGATATCTGCCAGTGTCTTTGGGACTTGTCAGATGTAATTTACAGTTTTTAAGCAATAATCATTGTCTATAATATTAGAGTAAGCAGCAGAGTCTATTATGAATGGGAAATTAAATTTCACCAAGCCTGATTTTGATTCAACTGTCTTTCACTTAAATAGAAAAGTAGAAAGGCCTCAGGAGGTACATGCACATACTGTATGTTTCATATTAATATCTACCCTTGTTCTCTATTCGAGCCTTGCACTGTTATGTTCTCCTCTCTATGCGTTCTATGCAACTATAACCTTCAATTGTAGTGCTTTCAGCTCACCTCCTCTCCAGCCTTGATCAGCGAGGCTCACAATGTGCTCTTTTCTAATACCAGAAAAGGGGCCTAGAAAGTATTGTCACAATCACATTCCTCTTTTCCTGCCATGTAAGTGTGGAAAAAAAGCAACATTATTTCCCAACCTTGCACATTATTATAACAAGCCAGTTTTTGTCTGTCGCCTCTGCGATTAGAAAGAACCCACAACCAATGTGAAACCAATACAAAGGCGTGAATAGGATCAGCAGCCAATTTCTCTCCTGCCTACTGAAACAATCGCCCTCAAACAATAATTGCTCACTTCCAAAATCACAGTGACCGATAGCATTAGCGAGGGCTGATTAAGATTTCCCTCACAGCAGCCACTCGGCTTTTGTGAGGCGGCTGGCCAGTGAGGAGGGTAACAATACTAAATCGATAGAGGTTGCAAGGATAACCTTTGTGTTTTATCAGGCTGATGTTAAGCTGTGCATAAGCTGGAGCACAGAGATAGAAGCCGGCAGTTGTCGGATCATGAGGTAAGTGGAGGTATGGATCAGAGACAGAGAGAAAGAGACACCCTGCAGCAAATGAATCACGTCACACCAGATCAATTGAGCTTAGTCTTTGACGGGAGGTTTAACGGAGAGTTGTCGCTGCAATATGCTCATTAACTATGGATCAAGACTTAATCACCCACATTTAGCTATCATGTTTTCTCTCTCTTGCTTCCTCAATGGCATTTTAACTGTGCGTGTCTTTATTTTTAAATTAACCTAATCTAGCAGCCATTCAATCAACCCGTTCAAGGACTGAGCACAGGCTGAGCGCGGTAAAAGACATCAGAATATAGCCCTGATGATTCATGGGAGGTGTCATTTTCAGAGGCTTTGTGCTAAATGTCATTATAATCATTCAAATCTATAATGTGACATCGCAAAAGGTCACAGCTTCAACTTATTTCTTGGACGATGTAAGTGAAAAAATTCTACATCTACATCTACAGCTTCCAGAATCACCACAGTGGACATGTAACGATCGCTTTATTGGGGTTGAAAGAAATCTCAAAGAGCAGCAGACGATTATATCTTACAGTGAGTGATTAGGCTTCCAGATTTTTTTTTTATTTTTATTTTTTTAAACCAGAACACAGGCAGAAGCTAAATAAGGCCGCTCAGATGCAAGGAGGCAACAGAGGAATGTAGCCAGCATACAGGCAAACTTTCATCCATCTACAGGATGGTAAATCGAAATAATTAGATCAGAGATAAGGTGCGGAGGGGGAATCGGCCCATGGCAGAGCCAGAGGTCAACCATTAGACTAAAATATTCTCATGAGATTGCTACTAGTTCTTGGCTGCGATGACTCACTTGCCTGCAATGAAATGCTGTTTTTTTCCCCCATATATTTGATTTAAAAAATATATCAAATAGCTTGACTGTATTTTGGGGGAACAGAAATCAGAAATATATTGGTAAGTGTTATTTAAATCCTGTATATTGTGGTACTAGTGCAATATCTCCTGTCCCTCCTAGGGGTCTTTAAAAAGTTTATCTAATTTTATATAACCAAAATAATAAAAAAAAAAAAAGTATGTCACATCAGCAACAGAGAGAACCTCAGGGACTACATTCCTGCTTTACCCTTGATGTGGAATTAAATTTTGTCCACATAAAACAGGCAGTAGGACTGAGTCATGAGGAGTAATGGGCGCCAGCTATGATCTGTTCCTCACCCTGATGTGGTTTAGCTCAACAGTCCCAAGATCCCATTAACTCCCATGCCATGCAAACGTATTCAGGGTCAGTACCTTGGTTCGGCATTGGAAAAGTGAGGCTGATGAACCCGAGCACTTCCGCAACTCTGAGCACATCCTCATCACACACAGGAGTCCTGTTTTATTCTCTGTAAATCTGTTGATGCCACAGATTTTTCTTTTTTTAATCTAACGTGTGTCTGACTGGGCAAATTAATCTAAACAAATTTTTTTTTTTTTAAGGATAACACTGCAACACGTGTCATACTGCAGGAAAATTCTCAACTCTAATATTGAATGGCCACAACTTGTTCTTTACCACATCATTACACTCATATCCTAAGATTTAAAAGTTTCACAGATTCCTGAATCTGTGAAGACCTCTGTCTTTATCACGTGCGTGCGCCTGTTCAAATTTGTGCTGGAGAAAAATAAGTCTGCAAACTAAACCTTCACATAAACTTTCATTTTTACAACTCCAGCATGTGAATAAAAAAATTACATCATTTAGATTCACAGACACTATTGCTAAATAACACTGTGTCGGTTTACTGTGAAATGCCTGTTTCACATGGGTGATGCTAGACTCTGTAACTATGGCAACTGTGACCATGACTGGCAGTTACTGCGGCTGTCACCAGTACAGAACAATGGGTTGCACTTATTTTATTTAATGGTACACTAATATGATGTGACAAGCTGTACTCTAGACAAAACTAGAAATAATATCTTCTTTATTAGACAGCAAACAAACAGTCATACCCTAGACACTATACACCTAAATGATGCTTTAATAAATGAAATAAACACTACTTAGACACCTTTATACCAAATAATACTCTAATTAGAAACCAAAATAGGAGATCCAAATTCACTTTTATACACCAATTTACAAGATCATAACTAGGAATCATAATTAGAAAACAAATCCAATGCCTCAGATCCAAGAAATGTTAGTTAGACACTATTCTACAAATTATGCTGCAATAGACACCACAGTGTAATAATGTCTAAGCATCATTTATTTTGGATCTAACATGTGATTATATGCAGTTTCTATTAATTAATTCATATCGTATTCATTTAAAAATTATTTCTAGTTTTTGAATCTAATTTGACACAAGGTACAGCTTGTTAGGTCTTATTAGTGTACTGTAAAATAGAGTGCAACAGACGAATCAAATGACAATTTGAACACAATGTGCTGATGTGAAAAGGGGTCTCTCGTAATGATGAGCCACTCTCACAACGTAATTTCTGGCCACAACAGGCAACTGCTTTCAGCAAGAAAGCTCCAAAAACCCACCACACAAAACCCGCTCTGCACCAAACGGCAGCTAGACACTTAGCAATTAACTGTAACTAACCGTAGTGAAGCATTTATAGTGATGATAATATAATAATAAACTTTATTTATATAGTACTTTTCTTAATAAGGCTACAACAGGCTTTTTAGAAGAAATAACAGAAGAAGTAAAATCGATGAATAAGAAAATTGTTAAGAAGGGATTTAAAAGAAGCTAAGGACTTAGCGTGTCTAAGTTCCACAGGGAGGAGATCCATTGGGTGGGTGCTCTATTAGCAAAAGCCTGGTCACCCTTTGTTACAAGTTGTGACCTGGGAGTAACCAGCAGGGATCCATCAGCAGATCTCAGTGGTTGAGAGGGGACATACCAGGTCAATGAACCAGAAAGGTAATTAGGAGCCAGGCTTTAAAGGTGAGCTGTAAAATGGTGAAATTCAATCTAAATTTAACAGCCAATATAAAGAGGCAAGTACAGGGGTGATGTGATCTTCAGATATTTCCCTCAGAAGTTGGTAGAGACCAAAGACAGAGCCTCAAGTGTATTTGACTTCCATTCATCAAATGGCCAGAAACACAACTCCAAATGAATAATAATGCTGGATAGTGTAGAGTAATAGTGCTGGATGTGTAAAAGGGGAAATGTTAGTTAATTCGTTAGTCATCTCAACTTAAAAGGTGATGATACTGTTCACAACTTGTTTACGCTGCTCCCAAGAGGCCAAAAACAATCATTTTAATATTCTTTTGACTCAGTTGTTTTAAACATAGTTACTCTCATTAGACAAACTGACTTTATGGACCAGAACCACAGGCAGAAAATGTCTCCTGTTGAGGTACTGTGGGTTTACCTATTGTTTCATTTTTTAAATGAAACCACTGGAATCTGTCACTTGTTAAAATGTACCGGAACATTGGAGTCTCTTCCCAACTTCATTCTTCCCAGTTAGACACACTAGCCTTTACCTCTCTTTTGGTAAGATGAGGTATTTTACTTTTATGGAAATCTCCTAAGGCTCCATCTATTTCTCTGTGGCTTAAGGACGTCATGTATTTTCTTAAGTTAGAAAAGATAATATTCTCTGTGAAAGGCACCTCAGCAAAAATTTTCATAAATGGAACTCTTTCATAGGTTACTATGGCTCCATACATCCTTTGCCCTCCCAACCCCTTGATATTACAAATGATTAATATTCTATTATTCTACTATAGTATTTGAGTTTTGAATGTTTTATATATTTCATATATTTTATACACTATAATTTGCTATTAGTGTTATTATTTTTAATACATTGACAGTGTTTTGTTGTTCTTGTTCTCAGGGCCTTCTTTGAGGGCCTGGGGATATTCCTGCCATAACAAAAATGGGAAATACTTGTAATTATATATTTCTGTATTGACTATTGTAAGCCCATTAAAAAGATTATTTTAAAAAGGTACTGGAACAGTAGTGTAGCAGAGAGGACATGTTTATACAGTGATATCAATCATATGTTAGCTTATGTTTGACAATAGCCACAGCTATAGTATGCCAATACCAGACCAAGTAAGGCTGTAGCAGCAAAATCCCTTTAATCAAGCAATAGTTCATTTCATTATTTATGAATTCAATTTTCTGTTTGTAAGAAAAAGATTGTTATTTCCTCTTTCAAAATGTATATAGTCATTCCTTGACTGCTAGTCAGATCAGTTACACTCACTGCACAATTTATTAGGAACATCCAAGTGGCAGTTTGCAAACTGCCGTTTTGAAGCCTCAGGTCTGGCATTTTGGCCGTCGACATCTTGGTTTTTTGGAACCAGACATGACCATTTTTGAATGAGACGCTGGAACTGGAGAGGAGGGAGGGTGGATCTCACTGCATGTGAAGTCGCAGCTTCCAGAATTCAAGTGTTAAAGTAATGTTTTTGTAAGTAAGTAAGTAAGTTACTGTGTGATAGTTAACGTTACATGACCTAATTAAGAATTATTATTAGCCTAACCATAGATTGTATAAGCAATAACTTTATTACAGTTAACTTTTTTTTCCATATCAAAAGAAAAACAAACAAAAAAAAATAGTTAACTTTTGTCGTGTCACTGTGCTGTTCAAGAGCCAGCTGATCAGGAATTAATAATTAAATAATCATTTAAATAATAATTATTTAAATGTATTCTCCCAGTTATTGAATTATTAATAACTAAAATGTATTCTCCCAGTTAACTGAATTAAGCAACATTCAACGTTATGTGAGTGCGGTTAAAATTAAGTTTGGTTAAGTGTTTGTAGGATATTTTTGCATTTTTCATGTCATTTTTAATGACAGGTGTCAAAATTGAAATGATTATTTCTCCTTCAGAAAAAATAACATTACTGAGAGCTGGGAACCATCATGCCATGTACACCCACACAATGCCACGAAAGTGAGTTGCAGTTACATTTCTCTTGATATTTCATGTTAAACAGCAAACTGTTTTTTTCAGATAACTTTGTGGAGCTCAACTAATAAGCCATGGTCTGGATTACTGGAGGCAGCTATGACCTTGTTGCAGAAATGATGGAGGACCTGCACCACCTGCAACATCTACACATGAAGATCATCTTCTCTGGCATCAGATACAGGCGGAAGGGCTGGTGCCAATCTGGGGAAGACTGACAAGGCTCATGGGTTTGTGAACAGTGTTAGGGCTACATATGTTCATTGTTCAAGTAGAAGCTGTGTATATCACCCTCTAATAAGGTTTGACACTCCTGGGTTATTTTTGCACTTACTAAAAGTTCATTTCACCACTAGGGGAAATGATACTTTTTAATAGTTTTGCTGAGTCCATTAAAGCCCCAACTTCAGCGGCAGTGAAATGTTCCTGTGTGACAGTTTGTTCACTGTTGAAGTTGAGACTTAATGGAATTTTTTAGCCCCAAACATAGCCCACAGTGCCTTATGTGTTGAGTGTTATTTTAAGAATGTAGTACTTTTTTTTTTTTTTATTTAACACCTCTGGCCACAACACTCTACAGTCTTATCAGCTATGCTCTTCCTTGTTCCCACCTACACCCTCAACTATCCTGAGTGCCTTATTCCTTTCCCATCCCCCTCTTACCAACCCATGGTCTTTGACACTCTCTGCCCGCATGTCGGACGGAGCTGTAACAATTTATAAATAGTTTAAAACATTAAAGATCATAGTTCATGTAGTTCATGGTTCTCAGTCATTATAGTTAACATCAGGTTGCCTTTTTGTTGTTTCCATAGTGACCCAAGTAAACCAAGAAACTGTTAACATTTCCCCAAGCAGTGAGCCTGCTACATATAAACTGTCTCATACATAAGGACTCATGATGAATAATGGCTTGTGGACTTTTTGCACCACACCTCTATGCAATATGTTTTTCAACTATGCATTACAGCCAACCTACAGACTGTTGCACTATGCTCACATTAATTGTAAAGGGAGCTTTTATTCCTTTACCCAGGCTTTGGACTTTGCTCTGAGTGTACAGACTGTTGCACCAAGTGCTGTAAGCTATATATAAAGTATTATTTTTATATTGTGGTTTCTAATGTCTAACATTTATTTGTAATTTATACTTTTTAAAAATTATGCTGCACTGGAGATTCAACTACCCCCTTTTGTTATGCAAACTTGTCACTTTTACCTTCATCCACACCTGTATATTTTTTTTTAATAGTTATATTAAAAAAAATGTAAATTGCACACTACATTATTTGTCCATATATTCAATTCTTTCATTCATCTTTCTGGTGTTGTTGATGGATAAAAAAAACTCTTGAAATTAATGCAGTTTTTAATGTACAATGAAGGTCTTCATGAAGCTCTTGTCCTAAGGTTGTTGATGGTATATATCAACATATCAAACAATAGCATGAAGGACATTTTATTAACTTTATTAACTGGATCATGTGTGCCAGAAACACAAAACAAACATTAGCTTAACGTTGGTTGAATTTCCCTTTTTATTGTGCTTTGGCTGACCACCCCCACAGTCTATATTAACTCTATGTATTAATTGGTATGCTACGTTTGGCCAGTGAAAAACAAGCTGAAAACAAAATGTAACTGAAAAAACTGAACAGCCGACTCCTTATAATGTCTTTTAGTCCAACCAAACACTGAACAAGACATTTTTAGGCAAACAAGATGTTAACTAACTTTTAGTGAACTGAAAACACACAATGAAAGGTCAAAGTTCTAAGGTGATTGCTCTATCCTTTATTCTGATTGACTGGCAGGTTGCCATGCATGGTGCGATCAGTAAATCACACGGTAGCCATACACTAAAGCATACCCTGCTTCCTCATCTATTTGACTCCATTTGGGACCATAATTTACAAAATGAAAACCACGCTGTATTTAGGAAGACTTGAAATTAGCAATTGAGATCATAAACTCATTCGGAAAGTGTTTTAGGTATTTTCAAATGAGAATTAGGGTCATTTTCTCACTTCTATACAATCGGAATTCTCTTTGCAACCAATGGAGCCAAGTTGTCCTCTGGTGGCTATTAGAAACAATGCAGTTTTATGGCACTTCCGCATTGGCTTCACTTTTCAGATTTTGTCCAATCTCATAGAATCATGTTTTAAGGAATGTAAATAATGTAGTATTTCATATAGGCTTAGCTCTCTAAGAGCTTTCGCTATTGGGATGAGGGCAAAGCTGGATATGGTCAATGCCCCACTGGTCCTAAGGTGCTGAAAACCCCAGTTCACAAGCACCCTAAGTGGTACACAACACAAGCAGTATAATGAGGTCCATTGCCCTCCCTTGCACTAAGCACTGAGAATCAGTGGGTGATAATCCCTTTCAATCACAGAACTTGCCTGTTGATGCAAAAGGGGACTGAACAAGGGTCAGAGAGGCAAAAAACACTCACCAGGCTGATGTTGCATGGGAAGTGTGGGAAAGATACATTACTTGGTCCAAACAAGGATTAAACCCATAACTTTGCCCTTGCTATGCCCTTGCTTAACCAATTAAGCGAACCAGCCATTGCTGAAATGATAGGTAAGAGGCTCGTACAAACAAGCTAGCAGGGAACTTAGCATGTGGCAGTAGCAGCACACACATGAAGCTCCATATACGTGCACATAAAGCTGCAAGCCAACAAAGTATTACAAGTCATTAAGGACACTCAACACCGAGTGAGTTAAGGAAAACTCTGACCTGTCCCATAAATAAAAATGGATAAAGGAACAAGGGGACGCCCTCAATGCCGCTGCACAGATATCCTCAGTTTCCATTCCATTGAAAAAAGCTGTGGAGAAGGATACATCGGTACAGGATAATGTCTTTGCCTGCAGCCATATACAGTATGCCTGAGTGATGACTTCGCACAACTACTGACACAGCCATTGTTTAGTCAGAGGCTTCCCCTGAGAAAGCTCTCTGTAATGTAAAAACAGCTGCTGGGTCTGTCTGATGGTTGCCACGTAGTGAGACAGTGGCGAGATGCTTCCTCCACCTCATTTCTGTGAGAAGGAGGAAAAAAACCTCTAAGGAAATCATTCTGGATCTGAAGGAGGATAACATGGCATGATGGGGAGACAGAATACACATAAATCGGTTATTGCTAAAAGAAGTGCTTTTTTAAAGGACAGGAACTTGAGAGAAATTTGTGTTATCAGATCAAAGAGAGGCCAACACAGAGTGCACAAAATTGGAGGTAAGTCTGTTTGAGGCACCATTGTGCGTGTTACCACCCGCATTCCTCAGACTCCCTTTAGAAAGTGTCTAACCAGTGGGTGTGTAAAGATCTTGCTCCAAAACCCTAAAGGAAGAATGAGATGACAGCAGCATAAGTTTTGACCGTAGAATGAGCTAAAGTCCTGTCTACTGGAAGCTGGAGGAAAGTCAGTACATGAGATAAGGGGTATGATGTGGGATCTGTGCCTGTCTCTACAAACCAGTGCTTCATTCAGTTTTCTCTTGCCCTGGAATGGACCTCCCCACAATATCAGGTCAGCGGCTCGTTTCTGTTTGCCTGGAATTTATACAAATTTGACGGGGGGCACAGATTCGCCTGAGCCCACAGCAGGAGACTCCTGGCCATATCCAACAGTCAAGCTGAGTGAACACTGCCCAGTGTCAGCTGTCCTAATGTCTGTCCCCAGTGTCTATCCTGGGGAACTCTGCCAAGAGAACATGGGGATCTCCGTAGTGTGACAGCACCAATGTGGGGGACAGTCACCATGCATCTTTAGCAGCATATCGGATCAAGGGCTGGCTGAACCACCTGTAAAATTTTCTTCATATGGAGGACACCCCGGGGGGGCATGACTGGCTGACATCATGCCCAGCAGGTGCATCATAGATAATGCTGTGACCACTGTGCAGGCAGGAATGTGTGACAAACAAGCCCCTCAACGCCTCTGGAGGATGTGCATGGGGCCAGAAAATGACCATAGGGTAAACAACTGTACTGAAACTGGACCCCTCTGACAGACAAATTCTGGAATCTCTTGTGTCTGAAAATGATGGGGACATAGAAATATGCGTCTTTAAGGTTGATACAAATTAACCATTTGCTGGAGTGGACGTATTCCAGTACCTGCTTGATGGTGAGCATGTGGAACGGCTTCGGCAGTTGTTGAAGAGTAGGAGACTTTGTTGGGAGTGGGATATTCTTCTGACCAGCCACTGACTTAATGATGTCAGGAAAGTCCAGGAGAAGCACCCCAAAGGCCAGTAGATGGCTGGTAGGTGGAGGCGGAGAAGCGACTCCCTGCAGCAACGGACGGCGGCAAGTCAAAGAGCTCTTGTCCTAAATCATCCTCACCCTCCAAGTCAGGGTATCCAGGATGTCCAGCGCCTGGAGCTAGCATGCTTCACCCAGTTGTCAGCATCATCGTCCTCCCTGAGTGCTGCAAAGGCATTTGCACGCAGCTGCTTCTGCGCCACGGGCAAATGTGGCGCATGAGGCACAGGGAGTGAAAGAATGTACCAAGCCAGGCATGACTCGCAGCTGGTGTGGCGATCGAAGTCCATGATGTAACCAGTGTGGCAGGAGGGGCAGAGATGGACACCACAGGCAGAACACTAGGAATTCATTTTTAATCTTCAATCAGGTCACTGCATTAAGCACACTGAAGAAAAATAGGGAGCAGAGCTCAGGTCATGCAGGTGTTATATGCCGTAGATGCAGACCTGATTGGGTCCCAGTACTCAGCACAGGGCATGAAAGACGATCTTCACCTCTGCGTATGCGTGAGAGATAAACCCAATAGTGACAGCTTTTAGAGGGTGAGGCCAATACAAAATAGAACCCAGGAGACCAGCAGTTTGAGAAATATGCCCGTCTGACACCAACAAAGGTCACTGTCACTGAGATAACATTTTTAGCCCAGTCCATTTGATGTGAACATTAAAGTGATAGTTTGGATTTTTTGTTGTGGTGTTGTGTAAGGAATAAATACATAGTCAGTGTACTACCTGCAGTAGATTCAGATTGGTGCACTAAGTGCCCTTAGAGAAGCAGCCAGGAGTAGCGAAAATTTGGAACTACATTTTCTCAACCATTGAGCTACCATGTTACTCTGCACAAGCGCACTTACACTTAGCCCTGTCTGACTCAAATAGCTGATCTGTGGCGTAATATAGTGTGCACTGTAGTTGCACTTATACATAGTAATACAGTAGTTCAATAGTTTAGAAACTGTAGTTTCTAAACAGCAAAGGGTTATTGGATAATGGTATGAATAAGCGAGACTGTCCTGTAAAAAAACAAAACTGACTAGGTCGTTTGTGCATCAGGTTATTATGACACAGTTACTTTTTGTTGCTAGCTGACATCTAGTGGTCGTAGTTACCATGACAGAAGCAAAGAGAAAAGTGTGGTGACGTAGTATAAAGAGAGACAAAGTCCACGTTAGGAGGAGGTTGTGGTGGATCGATGGGTCAACAAAACACAGGTATATGACACAGGAGAGAGGTGTTCAATTCCCATGTGAAAGTAACAGTTTATGTGCTTTCTATTATCCATGACTGTTCGACAAAGTTAACCACATTATTATTATTGTTACAATGACAGATCATCTAATATTGAAGAAGTACTTTCTTAAACCTAACCAAGTTATAACTGTTACTATAGTAACCATGGTGGCGAAAGTAGGCACGCAGCTCTTGGTACAGTCCACATGTTTATTATTGTAATCATGACAGCTGGCACGCCTGCAGTCATAGGGGCACTAATACAGGAGACAAACGACCTATATGGTTGCTCAGGTCGGGTTTGTTGGAATGAGCGGGTGTACAGGTGTTGATACAAGTTATACAGGGTTTATTCTTTAGGATAAACCCCTTGAGATGAATCATCTCGTTTTTGAGGGGGTCCTAACGTACAATACAAATAAACATGAAAACACAGCAAAACAGAACAACGACCAACAATTCAACAAATACACAACAGTTAAGACAATAAGTACACAACAAAGTGTTCCAAATAAAGTTCTAGATGAGTGTATGTCAGCTGCAGTAAAGACTAACTATCCCCAGTGTGGTCCAAAAGTCTGAAATCACTTTCCCATTCAATGTAAGAATCATTCTTAATATGTTATATTGTTTTAAATATGATGTTGATCTTAAAGTTTGTGGTTATTGACTGATTGTCAATTTTCTTGAGTGTGTCCACATTACACTGACTCAGACATGCCCTTTGTACCCATTCCTGTTTGACACAATGAAAAAAACTATGTAACTGTCCCTTCTTTTGTGTTACCAGAGGAATCAGTTTAATGCTTTGTAAACTTCCTCTCCTCCATATGCATACAATCTGATGTAATTAGCAGTGGAATGCTAACAATAGCAAGGAAAATTAGTGCATATATTTTTTTCATATTAGTCATTTTTTCTAATATACAGTACTGGGAGCATATCGATACAGAAAAGGCCTTAGAGCAGTCTAGACAGATCGAGACTAGACTCCCACTGTAACTAAGCTGCTTACAGAACTCTGACCTCTTAACTGCAATATCACTTACCTATCAATTTGTTGCTCCAAGCACCATACAGGTGGAGTTCACCACACAACTGCAAATCATATTGACTGCCTGATAGTGCAAGTTGTGAATCACAGTATAGAGTGTAAGGGATGTAGAATGCTTCCTATAAAGTGATAAGCAATCAGATACCAGTTTTTAAGTATTTTTTTCAGTCAACTAAAAAGAGAAAACTAAGGCATATGGTGGAAAATTAAATGCAAACCATATACTGATAATCAATTCTCAGGATATTGGAAAAAAAAAACAAAATGAAAAGTAATTCACAGAACTCTTAGGGAGATTAAAGACGCTGGCAGATGGTTGGCAGCTGTGCTCATGCTTTTTTCTGTCTGTTTTTGTGGCATGAAATTCTTAAATTTCTACTTTATTTGGTTGCCAGAAACATCCTTACAAAGTACAGAAAGAACTCATGTCTGCATTGTTCCCTGTGTTAAATTGACAATGTCATAAATTAACTAACTGTCCAAAACGCAATTCAAATAATAAAAGACAAAATTCAAATAATGAGAAAAGAGTAATTAATGAATACATAAGAGGAAGAGTGAAATTATCTGTATATTCCATGTTATAGTTCACAGGGTGAATTCAGCATAATGTAGCTTACATTTCCACAGCACTAATTTCATCTGGAGAACAAAAACCTCCTGTCATACTCACCCTCACCATCTGCTGCTCTACAGATTGGTGAGGGTTTTAACAGCAATACCGCTTAACTAAATTTCAATCACTTCTACTTCTTTGACATTTTTTCAGTCGGGTGTTAAATTACTGTCAGTGAAACTCGAGACCTCCTACAGATATATCAAATCAAAAGTCTCGAAAGAAGGGGCACCTGCATACAGAATAGCTTCCTCCAAAATGATGATTTATTAAGTGCAAGTACGATGTTTTGACTTTATGTTTTCATCAGGTAATATTCAACAAGTGACCAAAAAAAGTCCATATAAAGATTTCACCTGATTCAAATCAGCTGTGACTCCGAGCCAATCAATTATGTCAATTACTATACATCAAATTAGTGCAATCAAATGCTTTACTCCCAGAAAGAAAGATCAGCTGAATATAATGATGTAGTTAGTAAATATAATTATTTAGACATTAAGTCATATCATTCTAATAATGTGTAATAAATTGTCTTTTATGAAGCATGTATTCAGTGTGCTGCTACCCTTTTTTGCAGACAGCATCAACAGCAAATTAAGAAATTGAGTCTTTTTAATGGTAAATAAAATAAACATTTGAATAAACATTTTGAACAAAGAAATACATTTTTCATTGGAGAGCTGATAAAGTGAAAGAAAAAAACATCTCACCTTTCTCTTGTTAGTTGGACAGACGTAGAGGTAACTGAGGACAGTCTTGGATCCCACTTTGTCATTCATTCTCTCATATGTGGAGCCGTAGTCAGTAGATCTGAATGGACGAAATGAAGAGAAAACAAAGTGAAAAGCAAGCAAATAATATTGAAAATAAACCCGTGAAAAGCACACTGAAAGGTTGCTGGAAATCTAATGGGTAAACAAACGGACTAAGGATTACTGGGACATTGCATGATACGTGTCAAAATGATATTTATTTTGCAGTGAAAAGAGTGCAATGTCATACCCTACAGTACAACAACAAGCAGATAGAGGCTGGTATGGTACTGCACAGTGCATTCAGAAAGTATTCAGACCCCTTCACTTTATTCACATTTTATTATGTTTGAGCTAAAATTGTTTAAATTCATGTTTCCCCCATCAATCTACAATCAATACCCCATGATGACAAAGTGAAAACAGATTTTTAGACATTCTATTCAAAAGGAAAAAGTGAAATATCACATTGACATAGGTATTCAGACACTTTGCTATGACACCTGAAATGTAGCTCCGGTGCCTCCCATTTCTCTTGATCATCTCTGAGACGTGTCTACGCCTTGATTGGAGGCCTCCTGTGGTAAATTCGGCTGATTGGATGTGATTTGGAAAGGTACACAACTGTCTATATAAAAAGGTGTCACAGCTGACAACTCTTATCAGAGCAAAAGCCAAGCCATGGGGTCGATGGAAGTGCCTGCAGAGCTCAGACAGGATTGTGTCCAGGCTGGGGAAGGCTACAAGAAAGATCTAATGTATGGACAGGTCCCAAGAGCTCAGTGGTCTCAATATTTCTTAAATGGAAGAAGGTTGGAACAAGCAGAACTCTCAATAGAGCCGGCCGCCTGGCCAAACTGAGCAGTCGGGGGAGAGGGGTATTGGTAAGAACCCTATGGTCACTCTGGCTGAGCTCCAGAGATCAGAGATATGGCAGAGTGGCCAGACAGAAGCCTCTCCTCAGTGAAGGACACATGAAAGCTGCTTCCAGTTTGCAAAAAAAGCACCTAAAGGACTTTCATACTGTGAAAAGCAAGATTCTCATGTCTGATGAAACCAATATTTAACAGTTTGGCCTCAACTCTAAACATCATGTCTGGAGGAAATCAGACACCGCTCGCCACCTGCCAAATACCATCCCAATGGAAAAGCATGGTGGTGGCAGCATCAGGCTGAGGGGGTGTTTTTCAGTGGCAGTGACAAGGAGACTGGTCGGGGTTGAGGCAAAGCTGAACAGAGCAAAGTACAGAGATTCTTAATGAAAACCTGGTCCAGAAAGCTCAGGACCCCAGACTCACCGAAGGTTCCCCTTCTAACAGATCAATGACTCTAGACACACAGCCAAGAAAATGCAGGACTGGCTTAGGGAAGACTGAGTGTCCTTGAGTGGCCCAGCCAGAGCCCTAACTTAAACCCATTCAAACATCTCTAGAGAGACCTGAAAATGTCCCCACCCAACCTGACAGAGCTTGAGAGGATCTGCAAAGAAGAATGGCAGAAAAATCCCCAAATCCAGGTGCGCACAGCTTGTCATGTTATACCCGAGAAGACAGGAGGCTGTAATCACTGCCAAAGGTGCTTTAACTAAGTACTGAGCTTCAACTAAGTACTGAGCAATGGGTTTGAATACTTATGTCAATGTGATATTTCATTTTTTCCTTTTGAATTAATTTCAGAATTTC
This sequence comes from Seriola dumerili, assembly GCF_002260705.1. Lineage (NCBI taxonomy): Eukaryota > Metazoa > Chordata > Actinopteri > Carangiformes > Carangidae > Seriola > Seriola dumerili. The sequence continues at coordinate 4,268,585 of NW_019174305.1, read as the reverse complement.
ACTTTGTCATTAGGGGTATTGAGTGTGGACTGGTGAGGGAAAAAAAATGAAGGATTTTAGCATGAGGCTGAAACAAAACAAAATGTTAAAAAGTTTAGGTGTCTGAACACTCCCTGAATGCACTGTGTACAGTTACTCTGTGCGGGAGTGAAACCTCTGGCAATAGAACAAGAGAAGGTTAACCAATCATCTATAGCTGCCAGCAAAAACGAACTATTCGAAAATGTCTGGGGACCAGGCACTGTAAATAATTAATTCTCTCCCGATGACTACTATGAAATAAAATATGACGAGTGCAAAAACATGTGGATGTTCCTGAACCCCTGGGCTTTAATAATTTAACAGTGGGAATGAGCCTGTTAGCCAACCTAGTCCCTAGAAACTCCACATAAATCCATCATCACTAGTAACTACCAAATCTGCCTTCAAGTAGAATATTACAGCATTTACAGAGCTGTACTGGGTTTTCCTTTCCTTTCCTTTCCTTTTTTTTCCTATCAATGCTACATTCTTGTGACCAGGATTTTCAAATATTTTTCTCTGTGGGGACAGAAGCACCCATCCACAACTGTGGCATGACTCCCATTTGGATTTGCAGTCTACTTCACGGTGCTATGAGGAAAGTGAAGATGATACCTATTTCCTCATTCTTTCTTTTTTTTTCTAGTCAGATCCCGCTGCTTGTACTCCTTCCTTAGGAGCAGACTTTCAGAGAAATTATAGAGATTTTTCACATTCAAATTCACTTCTGATTGCCTCAGAGAAACAGTAGTTGCTGTGATTAAAAAAGCATAATAATGAGTCAGACAGACATCATCACTTCCATGGCATAATAAAGTGGAAGTGAGAGATGAAGAGCTGCACTGAGAATAATCCTGATTTGGAGCAGGAGCAGTAAACTACACTGTTGGAGCCTCCTGAGAGGAGACTTCATATAGAAACGTGTTGTTTTTGGCATGACAAGCACCACTGCCTTCATCATCCAGTCACCATAATGTATATGCTTAGATTCTTTAAATGGAAAGTGGTGATATGCATCATATTTTTTGGAGTGGTTTGTAAAGGTGATGAGAAAGGGGCTGTGTGTCATACAGCAAGACGCTGAAAGCATTTATGTCTTAATCTTCAACTCGGTCAAAACTTGGGCTGCAATTAATTGAAATATACTCAAAATCACAATATGGCCAAGGGGAATATCCAAATCACAGGAGCTGGATTTTTTTTTATATAAAAAGGTAAAATGTGTAACAACATTGTTGTGCCCCATTAGCACCATAATCATTGTGGTGCAGCTGAGACACCCCAGCCTACAAATCATGTTCTCCAAATGTAAAGCTCATGCTTCTGGTTCTGGTTGAGGTCCCCTGTGTTTCCTCAGCTTTTGCTTCTGTTACAGTTTAACGTAGGGCTGGACCCAAATGCAGCCAAAGTGAGTGCCAAACTGTTTAATCAAAAGAACTTACAAATCTGGTGAAAACTCAAAATCGAAAATGCAGGCGAACAGGATAAAGCAGGGGAACACAACAGGAAGCCATAGCACTGGGTGACACAGGGGAACTCGAACAGAAGCAAAAGCCGTGGAAACACAGGGGACTTCAACCAGAACCAGAAGCACGAGGTAACAAACTACAAAATAAAACAGGAAATGACAAATGTCCAATCAAAATCTCAAAACATAAAGTGTCCGCCATGGTAACCCATGACAGATTGCATTGATGCAATGATTGCATTTAAATTTAGTCATTTGGCAGATGCTTTTATCCAAAGCAATTTATAAGTCATGGAAAACACTAAAGCTTCCTTACTGACTCCTTTGAATTGTTTGCTAATCTTGCTGGGGCAAAGAAAGCTAAAGTTAGCCTGATATGGACAAGATAACATGTTCAGAAATAAGAATTAACTGCCTCTTTAACCAAGATGATCCCATATCTGATATGGGATCATCTTGGTTAATGGCATATCATTTACTTGTAAACTTTAGGTTTAACTTTTAGGTTCTTGACAATCAAACCAAGCAGACACCTACATTTGAAGACTCTGATCTATGGTGGGTGGAGATTACAAATGTAACATCAACATACAGTGTAATTCGCAACAGTCCTGTAATAAATATTACCTCACCTCTGTTACACTTACTATATTCCCTTTTGTTGACGTTCAGTTTAAAACGATCTCCACATTAACTGTTATTTGGTCACCGTTCTGTGCTATTTTTCACATTTGTGATTAATTAAATTAACTTTGCATAACAGCATTGATGTCGATCACTGGCTTTTAAGGCTTGACACAAATGAGTTTCCAATCAAATTATGACAAAATGAAAGTCTGTTATAGACCTTGAGTGTGTTCACAGCTAATGTTGATCTGACCTTTTAAGCATTCTTAGTGATGCAGAGAGGATTATCCATGCTATATTTCATAGTACATCAATTACTGCACCACTTCACTGAAACAAGCTGAATGTTTCTATTGTTTTTAAAAACTACCAGGCTTTGAACCCAAACTTAGAGGTTGGCATGTTTCTTCAGTGGTATTAATTACTTTTAAGCATATAAGAGATGTATTTTTTTTTGTTTTATTTACAATATTAGGATGTGATCCATCTTTTGCAGGTGTTCTCTCCTGTATATCCCTCTGTCTGCATATAAAAGAACTGTGAGTACACTGACACCCGCCTTGAGTTGGCCGGATCAGCCACCACTTCTGTATGGCAACAGAAATAGGCAGGATGTAGTATTTATTTTGCCTGGTGTCATGTACAGTTGCCATCAGACAGGCTGGTGCCTGGAGGGAGGTTATTTCTGCCTATTTGCTCTTTGCAAAACAGATTCAGGTACGATGTGACCAGTGTCTGCCTACATCTTGCTGTCATTGTCTTACAGTAGAGGATATAGTTTTCGGCTTCTCTCTCTCAGCATTGAGAACTCTACTGTAAAATTGCTGTTTTTTTAAACCACTATCAAGATTTTTCCCAAAGTTTTAAAAAGTGTTTTAATTGCCTAGTACATGCCATGCACAAAAGCAAAAAAACAAACAAAATGTTGTAATGTATCCGACATTCTTATCCGGCGACAGAGTTGTTAAACAGCTACAATAGTGCAATAATATTAATGCTTACAACATGTAAGCAGCATTTTACGGTTGCAGCTGCTTGAGGTGGAACTAGTTTAAACTACTTTAAATACAGTTAGGTTTAGTCTAGTTGTTCCAAACCTAGGGGGGAGGCCCCCAAAAAGGTCTCAAGATAAATCTGTTGGGTTATAAGACAATTAAAGGGAGAGGAGAGAATATTAAAACAAGAAGTTTGGATTCATAAACTGGATTTTGCTTTCAGACTTTTCTCTTTGCTTTCTTATAAATATTGGATAATTTTACCTCGTTGTGCCTTGAATGGTCATTTAAATTAGACCATGTGATAAGTTCATAATGAAAATCACAGTTTAGCGGAGCTGCTAACAATTCATATACATCTGAACCAACTTCATACTGCTGTTTTGAGGTAACATGCCAAAAAAGTGGTATAATCTTTAGCAATGTGATGTATTTTATAAGACTGTTCTTTTTTTCTTACTCTCAGATCAAGTAACTATATCTGTCAGATAAATACAGTAAAAAGTAGAATATTTCCAGCTAAAATGTAGTGGAAATACTCGATTTAAGTACAAGCAGTGGTGGAAAAGTACTAGAAAAATGTACTCAAGTACAAGTACTGTTACTTAAAGGAAAATCTACTAAGGTACAAGTAAAATTACTTGTGTAAAAATGTACTCAGATATAAGTACAAAGTATGTCAGTTAAAATGTACTATAAGTAAAAGTAAATCTTATTGTGTTACACTTTTAAAAGGGGGAGGAGGAGGGGAAACAACAACAACATAAAACTATTAAATTAAATCTTTAGGCTACCAGGCGTGCATGCAATGATATTTCATTCCATAGCCTATACATGCCACTTGGCAGTTAGCAGTTTATTAGGAACACCTAGCTAAAACTAATGCTAACTAATTGAAATCAACAGTTCTGCAATTACAATGCTATTAACTGTTGTAGAGAGGTGTTGATTCAACCATATGATCATTTTGGAAGCACTGTGTGGTGCTGTTGAGGTGTACTACTTTACACAGAGAAGTGGTTCAGTTATTTAGCCTAGCTACCTTCTATAAATGGCAATGACAAAATAATAGAAAGACCAGGACACCTCGGCGGGAGTCCATAGCCTTTATTTAGCAATATTTAGCTCCATAAATCAAAACTCTGCCGCTTCTTACAGAATTAACAACAACAACAGCAGATGTAGATGTATGATGTGGCTATAAACATAAACTCCTCAGCGGCTGCGGCTGACAAACGCAGACAAAACGCTACGTGCAATTGTTGGTGCTGTAAATTGTTGCACACACCTGTCTGAACGTCACTCTACGTCTCGTGCACCGCGAAGTCCTCCATAATCTGCTCTAATTCCAGCTTCTCCGCTACTTCTCCGTCACAGCTGAAGGATCCACCGACAGTATATTTAGCATTTAGCGTTAGCCAGACCCAGCATGCAACTGTTGGTCACGCGACAGGGCAGGTGTGTTTGGTTTGGGACACTTGTCGTGGTCGTGCATCCAATCAGCAGCTTCTCTGCTGCAGCTGCTAATTTGACTCTTTCATTTGTTGCATTCTCACAGTAAGTCATAACTTTCCATTTTTAAATTCAGCTAAGTAAAATAATTGAGTAAAGAAATACATAACAGATTTTTAGAAAGCACACTGAGCATATTGCATTCACCTAACTGTATTTAATATCAAAATAACAAACAGGACATGGAGTACAATGAACAGTATAGCCACACTTCTCTTTATTTCTGCACTCCACAGGTGACCCCAAAACAGTTTCCAAAAACAACAAACACTCTATGGCAACCCTAGGGCAATTCCCAAGGGACATGCTACCTAAAATAGCAAAACACATAGCAAACACTGGAGTGTCTGCTACAGTTGTACAAGTATAAAAAACAGTACCTCAAAACTGTACTTACCTACAATACAGTAAATGTATTTTTTACTTTCTACCAAGTAAACAACCTCTAAAAGTGTGCACATTCACTAGTTTCACTGAAACCAGACCTGACATCATCAACACACAGTGAGGCAAATAGTCGATCGCCAATTGAAGGGTTGAGGAGAAAATGTTGTCCTTTCACCCGATGCTACAGCCAGGATCCCTCCCTATGAACAGTAGGCCTAATGAGAGCACATTCACTATATAGGGCCCTCCCTTTTTTGGTTGAATGAACATGAGCATGCAAATTTCCAAGATGCACTCCAGGTTGAGAGCTCTGCTTTAATTCATAGAGCCAGGCATATAATGCATAACCATCATTTTCTGTAAACAAATATATCTACATTTTCATGAAAGTCTGCAGAGGAATGAACCCTCTCGTAATTAACACGTGTTATTGTCATTTCTTCCGCATCAGCTGAGTCCATTGAGACACTTGTTTACCTCCTGTTCTGTCTGGTCGATATATGCAGAGAAGAGAAGAGAAGAGAAGAGGCGAAGCTGCAAAAACAATGTGTTGAAGGAAAGAAAGCCAAATACTGCCAGTGCCTTGAGTCTTCTACATATTGTCAATCCAAAGAACAACACTGGTATGCGTTTTGCAAAAAGCAACCTGTTTCCATTTCTGTTGAGACAAAAAGCAGTCTGTGGTGAAAGATGGCAGGTGGAAATATTTTTGTGAATATCAGTAAATGGGATAAAGGCAGACTTGACTCTGGATGTTACATCAGATTCCCTTGAGTGGAGGACCCTCAGTAAGTCTGTGACCATGAAACAGACTTACCTCCCTAGCAGTGCTATGTTCTTGGAGGCATTTAAAGAGCGTAATCGATTGCAAAAGGCTACTCTGTCTAAACATTAAACACCCCGTGCAATGAAAATCAATTTTTTAACCTTGTTAACATGTCCGTATGCTGTTGTTTTATATAATACAGGACATATCATGAGAAATAAGCAGTCAACACCATGACTGAGTATTTCCACCTTGGAACTGCAGTGAACCAATCTCATAAAAACAGATTCAGACAGCCAGGGTTTCATATACGTCATATAACCTGTTGAGACTCAGTACATTCAAGTTGGTGGAGGCCATATGCTCTTTTGTTCTGCAGACAAAATAACTCAGTTCCTCACTATTCACACCTGGGGACGACCCTCCCCCAGGCACCTCACTGACCAGTAAGTGTTGGTCAGTGTGTGACATGTGACCCCGGAGGGTGTCACCAGACAAAACCCGATCCCCTTCCTTTTTCTCCCTCTTCTCTCCTTGGCTTGCTCAGGAGCAGCATCTCCTCTTCCCTCTCAGCTCTTCATGGAGCGACAAGGCTCCAGCCCAGGTCGGCACTGCCGCCTGAGAGATTCAGCATTCTCTCTCACTCTGCTCTTCAACAGCAGCGACATGAGTGGACAAGTTTACTTCAGCGGTTACAACACAAAGCCACGGCAGAGTTAGCGTGGAACAGCTACACAGAGACCACACAGCCAGGCTGGACTTCACTCCACCATTGAGCAACCCAACTCACTGGACTCTTCAACAACACTGGAAAGGTTTATTTTGTTCCGAGGATTGGGTAACGTTAGCTGACCGTTCTGAAACGTTTTCTAGTTGCAGATTTTGATCATAATAAACTCCTCAACAAACTCCTGAGTCTGGGTCTGACTGAGGCTCAAACATGTGGCTGAGTCTCTAAGATGTTTCCTCCTCTAACCATCTTGATAATCTCTGTTCTTTCACCTGTTAACCTAGCGAAAGCAGCTGTGGTGGGTGGGGCACAAGGCCTGATCCAGAATTTCCCCATGAGGAAGAAAGTGTAAATGTGCTTCCAGCCCCAGTTTTCCTTTTCTCTCCCCTGCATTTTATGTGTGAAAACCATGTTAAACTAAATATTAATCATAGCAGAGAATTTTTACATAGTTTAAAACATGTCTGGAGAGGAACCTTAATAATTAGGCTACAATGTGTGACATTACAAAAATGTGACTTCCTCTTGAAACAAAACAAATTCAAAAATACCATAATGGCATCTGCTGTACATACATAATCACAAAGTGGAGGTTTCTATTTCTTTTCATTTGAAGTTCCATGTGAAGTCCTCCATTTTTTTTTTTTTTTTTCTTGTCGAGAGCCAGAGAGAGTGCATTGCAGTGCATTGCAGTGTGTGAACATCAAATGATTGGAAAAAAAAAGGCAGACAGAAATTGCATTACGGGATGTTTGTGAGGTTTTGCCAGATGGCTGCCAGTAAAGCAGAACAATTCAGTGTTGGTGTACAATACTGTTGACCACGCTCTGGGGAGAGAGAGAGAGAGAGTGAGAAAATCCATGTACTTCAAAGACTGAAGGATGAAAACCCCAACCAAACCATCTTAGTTTATCAAGCTCCTACAAACAAAGCACATCACCCTGAAGCATATACAGGAATTAAAGAGAGGGGAAGTCTGTTGCAATATCATTCCTTGCAAACCAAAAGGTTACTAATCTAACTCCTCTCACTGTAGAACCTGACATTGGCTTGCTTGCTCCTGAACAAAAACTGTTTGTGAATGCATGCTAGTGCATATGATACAGCAAAGAGGCACAATGGGAACAGAAAACACCAAATCAATATTCATCATTCAGGGGTCTGAAGATGAAAGCATCATCAGGTGGTTGTCAGAGTTGAACCAAACAATCAACGACTCAATTGTCTGTCCTCCGAAAGAGAGTCACACTGAGACACATGCGGCACAGGGGGGGGGGAGGGGGGGGGGCAGAGAGAGGAAAAGGTTTCTTAGCACAGAACCCTGCGGCAAATTCAAGCCTAAAGACTCGGCACACTCGCTGACTGATGTGCTTGAAACATTCTCAGCAGTGGTGAACCGAAGTGTTCTATGCAGTGCGGAGGGGTCAGGGGTAGAGATGCCTGAATGCATCGCAGACATTTCCACTGCAATTGCCTGAATTGTTGCAGTCTTTTGTTCCAGGGACACACTCTAGGGGGGTGACAAAGCCAATTCTGCTCTTACCACAGGTCCTCGACACAAGCTTGCTCTCCGGATCGAATCTTTGGAACTTTGGGTGACCGGGAAAGGAACTAAAGAGAGCTGCGGCCAGAACAAAGCACCTGAGAATTTGACGGCAATGGAGGAAAGGCCAGATTTGGGCAAACTAAAAGTCTTCCTTTTAACCTTCATTTACCCAGCAAAGGGTTTGCTGAGGATTTAAACTCCCCCTGCTTTGAAATCGACCAGTAACATATATTTATGTTCAAGCTGTACAGAGCTGAAAGAACAAGAAGATCCTGCATTCAAATTCAGGTCCTTTATGTGTTGAGCTTGGATCTTCTCTTTTTGTGGGTTTTCTCCTGCTGCTCTGATGTCCTCCCATGCAAGTCAGCTAAATTTGAACCTCCTCAGTAAGGACTGATTTGAAGGTCAAATGATGACTGTGTCTAGATTAAAACTGGGCTAAATTTAGGAAAAAAAAAGGAAAGCTTTTTAGTCATCTCAGTTACATAACCATCTAAGTCACATAAATGTATTTCAGTGGCTTTACAGACAGTTGACAGATTAAAGGAAAAACCTGAGAAACATGACAGATGTAGATGCTTCTAGGAAAGGTGCAGATGTTTTCTGAATGGTTTGACAGGTATTTAAATGACGTCAAACATTTCTGTGGTCTTCACAGTCACCAGATCTCAGTCTAAACAAAACACCTATGGGAGATTTTAGTGAGATTAATATTGACATTTTAGTGTGATGTATTCAGCAATAATACACTACAAATTTTCAAAATTGCACAGCCAGAACCTGTGTCTTTTATGCTCACACTAATCAGTTGACCAGCCATGACATAAGCGCTCACATTGAAAACAAACACATTTCATTCATTCATTTATATAAATGTACAGTATATCATCATGCAGCACATAATACATTTTATTAAATGAGTTTTCATGGTCTCCATAATTAATTAATCTCTTCATAATCCAGAAAAGCCACATTAATGTCTGCAATATTATACACTCACCTGATAATGACATACAATTTTCTTGATAAAAAACTCTGACAACCAGTGAAGTTACAGGAAATATGATCACAATCTCCCCGTCTGTTCCTGAGGTACAGCATTGAATAATAGCCCGAGGAGTTATTGCAGAACATTATGATGTCACAGTGAAATTGACCTTTGACCATTTGGCCATAAAATGTAATCACTTTATCCACTTTAAAATTTGTGTTAAATTGTGTCATAATTAGCGTTTTAATTCTTGAGTTATGGCCAAAAACATGTTTTGTGAAGTCACATTGACCTTTGACTTTTGACCACCAACTTCCAATCAGCTCATCGTTGGGTTCCAAGTGGACAACCAAAATCTAATAATGCTGCTGCTCATAAAGCTTGGATGCTGCAAGTGCATGGTGAAAACTGAAAGCAACTCAGTTGAGCATTTTAACAATTTGATCAAAACAGACCTTCATCCCATCTGAATGCTAGCAACAATGGTTATATTTAACCTAACCCAACCTAATTCTAACCCAGTCATACCCCACAGTAGATGTCTAGACATGTGGATGAACTGAAGATCAATGTTCACTGGGTCAGAACTGCCCACAGTGCAGACCGGGATGTATTTGTCTGTGTGATGGCCCTGTGGCGACTGGTGACCTGTCCAGGGTGTTTCCCTGCTATTTCGTGCGAAGCATGAAGAGAAAGGCTTCAGCCTCTCTGTGAGGCTGAGCAGCAGTGAGCGGGCACAGATAATGAATAGATGGATGGGTTGCACTGGGCAATTAGTCTGTTACTTGCAGCCAGTGTACTGCTTTAGTCAGCAATGGATTATTAAGTGCTTTAATCCAAAACACTAAGCCGGCACTCTTGACAACATTCAGGCAGAAATACTGTTGTCATAGTTCACTATTACAGCAAGTAGAGTTAACTCTGGCATATTGGTTCCATTCTAAGCAGCTGCCCTATGCATCTCGTATTAGCTTTGGCAACAAAAAGCTAGGGACAGAGAAAACTGTTCTTCAGTGTAGTCAACATACAAGAGAGGTTTGAATGTGAAATACATATTGAACTGTCTGTATCAACATAGAACAAAGTTGGAAGTCCATGAAGGAGCATACATTTGACATTTGATATTTTGCCATCATGGTTTTACTGTGGTAGCTATCATGTTATAACTATATTTTTGTTTCCTTGAAGGCAATGTTGCAAGCCAATGAGTTGAACTGTTTATTGATCAAAATTGCCAGACAGGAATAACTGACCATAAAAGAGCTTATCTCTTCATTGTCGAAAAAAAAAATGACTATATCATAATGTACTGCATTTATTTATACACTTTATGTGATAAACATGTACTATATAATGCAATCAGATCAAATTATTCTGCCATTAAGTCTACCTCCATGATGCCTAAAACCAGTTTTTGTTGACACTGACATAGAGGTGATGATTCAGTTATGCAGTATGTTTTAGCTGTGAGGTCATAGTTAGTGGTAGTGATGTGCTGGACTATTCAGAGGTGTTTTTAATATTCTTACCCACTCATGTATGCATGTAAATAGGGAGAACAAAAAAACTATCATAGACGCAATGCAGCAACATCTACTGGTGATGAGCAGGAGTAGCAATCATTATTATTATTGTAACCATGACAACTAAGGTCCAGTACTCCTGCCGCTGTAGGGGCACTATTTTAGGAGCCCCTCTTATTGGTGGTATCAGAGGGTTGGAAAAAATGACCTGTCTGGTTGTTTAGGTTGGAGGAGTTTATGCAACTAAATTAATATTGAAAGGGAGGACGTATCGGCTGCGTCCACTACATTTAAAGGCATACAGTAAAGTCATGGGGCAGAGATTTTGTTTTCTGATAATGCTTCATGTTACTAGTGGCTGAAATCAGCTTCCCCACTCTCGGTTTGTAAAAGAAGCATCGGATTTATTTACATACAGTATATGGTACATATATGTCTAACCAGCAGATGTAATGTTTAAAAAGAAGTCATTAAAAACATAGATGATTAGACAGAGGGGACTCTCACTTGCTAAAACCCGTATGAAATGCACTGCAGATCAGATTTCCCCTGGCCTCCACCAGCAAATGGTATTGTTTTGATTCCAGACAGAAATGAAAACATTAAGGTCAATGAAAACCCATTCTAATATTTGCTGTATGCCTAGTGAATGAAATGGCGATATTACACGAGATCTAAATGTCTGGAGCAGAGGAAGCAAACATCAAGCAGCATTAAATAATCACCGCTACCATCAGCAGAGTATATCTCAGCAAGGAGAGTCATAATATACAAGCTGTCATGGAGTTTATCTGTAGAATATACACTCACCCTGAGCTGCACTCTTGTGAGAACTTGCACACAAACTGAAGCATATACACACACACAAAATCATGCTCAAAAAGTGGCACGCACACACACACACACACACACACACAGATGCTTGCATCTTTCCATGTTTCCACCTAAGGCAACTGCTGCACAATCTCTCCCCTAATGCAGAATCCACTGAAGCATAATTGAAAATGACTTTGGAGAATTGCCACATTGAGATTGGAAGATACTGTATTTGCAGGTGTTTCTGCGGGAGCGCTCAGTGTTGTCAGTGAAACACACGTGAGAGTAGAGGACAGTGAAGCATGAAAAAAATAATGGAACCTCAAAAGACTGAGCACCATAAAGTCTGACTTTCTTTCAGTAGATTAAGAAATGCGTTTATGTGCACATCCGTCTGTGTGCGTGTGTTAATGTTTGCGTCTGTATTAGAGGGAAAGAGTGAACAGAAAATATAAAAGCAACCCATGTGTGAAAGAAACAGAAAACAGGAAATGTGTCTGCCAACCGCGCTAGAATCCATGCTGCTGCTAATACAAAGCACAGAGAAAGTCAGAGCCCATCCTGCAGCGGAAAACAAAAGATTTCACAGAACAACCTCGGAGTGTGATACATGTAAACAACAAGCAAAACAGAAAGGGGAGAACAGGAAATATATTTTTTTTTAAATCCTCATGTATCCCATGTTGTCATCAGGCTTTATACCAAATATAGCCCTCACCGCATCATTGCACTGCTCCTGACAAATGCAGTGTTGAGGAAATACCTTAAAGGAACAGCCGGAGTGGGACAGAAGTGCTGACATTCAAAGATCGCTCTCAGTGACAACATTTGTTGTGTATCCCACTCACAGCCCGTGTTCTCCATTCAACCTTGACAGCGGGTAGGCAAATATCTTCGCTTCATCCGCTACCCTGCTCGCCACAGTCTGGAATGCTTCTTCCAGAATGAATCTTTAAATAAAGTATAAAACTTTTAAAAAATTCCTCCCAGACATGATGACTTTTTCATGAGGTCTAGAAGGACTTTTTAGGCTACAAAAGATGAATCTGCTTTTGACATCCACCTTGTTTCCACTGTGAATGTTGGCTACTGACCTGACCTGTACCGTCTCATGACTTGGCCGCCTCATTCAACTCTCTTTTCTCTTCTCTCTCAGCTCTGTCCTCCCTGAGGTAAACCAGCTACCATCTTGCCTTTCAGTCCACCACAGATGCTACTATACAGTATGTGATTTAAATCTAAGTCAGCGTTCAGGCTATAGAGGAAAATGCTCCCAATGTATTTATAAATCTTTCAAGGCTGGCGGGCAAAGAACAACCATGAATGACCTCGATTCATTAGTCAAACCATGAGTAGGCTTGGAAAACAGCAAAAGTGGCAGCACACCATAGTGGCCCTGTAGGTTCAAGTCAACATTACCCCAGCTTTTGCAAGTACTGTAAATCATCCATATACTCATCCACTCCTCTGACCTGAACAGCCACACAGATTGTTTTTTTCAATCCTCTGATACGACCCATAGGAGTGTCTCCTGAGATAGCGGCCCCCTACTGCAGCAGGCGTATCGGACCTCGGTTGTCATGGGCAGACTGTACCGTGAGCGGCGCACCTACCTTTAGGAAAATTTTTACAAAGATTAAAAGTCCATGGCTTAAAAATATACAACACAAAGATTAATAATTGGCTGTGTTTACAGCCGGAGGTGTCCTGTCAACAGTTTTACATGCGTCTCTTTTACTATTGTGGTCTATGGGAAAAATGCTTTATGGGCCACAGGGGATATTTCAAGTGCCCACTGGGAAAAATTGGCTGCAGGGCAGAGCGGTGGCTCTGTATACATCCATGGGTTTTAACTTCTAAAGTCGAAATTGGGCATTGAACAGCAAGTCCCAGCCAGGTCCATTACTTTTTAATGTCCCCTGGAAACACTTCCGTTGTGATGTAGGACTGAGGTTTGTGTATTTGCATGTCTTGTGAGTTATTACAGCGTGTTTGCGTATTTCCATGTGTGTGTGTTTTCAAATTGATAAAGATATTTTCTGAATTCGCTGCGTGTTTGTGTCTTTGTATATTTATGCAACCTATTTACCTTTAAAAATACATTGGAAAAAAACAGGTGATTTTGGACACAGCTGTGTCTGTGAACTTCTATATAGCATACCTACGACATACACCGACACACACATCTCATTATGTAACCACAAAGAAAATTGTGATTGTTTTGAGGAAAATGAAAATTGTTGCATTGTGAAAAATGTTATTAATTAGGCTATTAAATTTCAATGAAGAAAAATAAGAGGAAAAGGAAGAAGTTGAAAAATAAAATGCTCAAGTGAAAGATAAATAGAAAAGAAAAAATTAATGAAGTTTTAATATATTTCAACTGATTGTTGGTAAGAGGAAAAAAATGCTTCTTTCTTATTTCTTGTTTTTTTAACCAGGTGAGAGGTTAGAGGTTAAAGGCAAAGAATAAATCTTCATTTTTATTTTTAAACCCCATTTTAATCAATAAAATAAAATACTAAGAAATGATTTACTGATGTGTTAGGATACCAGTTTGACTTGATCTGATAACCTTTCATTACATTCTGTCAGTTTTGGTCCTCCATTCTCCGAAAAAAAAATTGTAATTATAATTTAAACCAACATTATCTGCAAAGTTTCCATTTCCTTTGAGCTGGAGCTGAAGCTGAGCCACTGTCCTACTTTCTTTCAGTGTATACCTACAGGGAGATTGTTAGAGGTGTAGAGCACAGACACGGGGGTCAGGTGTGCCTTCACACATCATTTCCTTGCACATATTTATCCCATGGCATTTGGAGATAGCTTAATGATCTGTCTGTAAACTTACAGAGTGACTCTAAAAATAAAAGGTTCACTTTCTAAAACTGTTGTAAGTGCTGAGGCAAACAGGGAAAGAGAAATCTTTCCCTTTTTAATATGTGCCTCACCGACTATAGTGGAACCTTTTCTGAATCCTTTTTTCAACTGTGTCATAATGGATGAAGGTTGCAAACAAACTTTTGATTTATATCTGTCATAACTCCTTTAGATTTATGCTCATCATGCACTGTGTATGCAGAATCCAATTTTAAATTATTCCCTCCCTTTCTGTCAGCGTTGCTTGCCGGGGCTGAATGATTCACAAATGCAAGTGTTTAGTAGAACACCAGCTGTTTCCCTGGTGGAGACTTGGTAAACTAGGAGTGATAAAAGCCAGGCAGGAGTGTAAGAAGTCTGAACGCACACTAAAAGTCTTTTGTTTGATCGCCTGCTCATTTGCCAGCGTGCATCTTGTTGCCGCAGCACAGGGGTAAATACACCTTTTTGCTGCCATTTCCAAAGAGAAGGGGGAAGAGTGCTCTCCTGGAAGGTGAGTGGGAGCTATCCTTCACGACTCTGCAGCGCCTTTATCTGGTACCTTTCTTCTTTCTGATAAGCAGCTCCAGAGCCAATCATGTGGAACTTATAACTCAGACATGTGAAAGTGAAGTTTTACCGAGGTAAGTAAGAAGAAGGAGGGGAAAATGAATAATAAACTTTCCTTGCAACCTTCACTAAACTTTCCTCCTGTGCTGCACACACACACACACACACACACACTCTCATACCGTTCACACGCATACAGCCATTTTGGCAGCGTCTCTCAGCGTTGGCAGCAACCTGTCCATAATCTCAACGGATCTGAGCCTGTGGCTTCAGCACTGACTTGTGCAAGCAGCGGGCAGCTGGTATGGGCAAAAAACAAAACATCACCAGCCACTACAGTCCAGCATGACGCTGTGGGGGACTGATGTCAGAATGTTGTCCTCCACGGAAATATTTGTGTCATTTCAGATAAGCCGTGGAATCAGAGCTCTAAGGCTACCCTGCTGCTGTCGACAAACATAGGACAGTTTGACATACATTTGAGGGGTATTCACTTGCTAGTCTGAATAGCTTGTGAATCATGATTTACTAGTTAAGGATTAAACAAGCAAAATAATACCTGTTCATGGTGGTTGGTTCACAAATCAAATAACTTTTTTTACACACTAAAACATTCTTTAACTGGAGGAGTTAGCATTCATCACTGCAGCAGCTGTATGGGCTGATGAGACTTTAAGTTGATTACTGCAAGCCAAAAAAACAAGCCAGAGAGACGCCCTTGAATCGCAGTGCTATGAAATTCCACATAGCCTCGGGACTAAAGCCTTGTGATGAAATCTACCATTTGCTGTTATGACAGGAAGAAAATGAATACGTGCTTCAGGATATGAGGGGGGGGGGGGCACCCCAAGAGTATGTAATTAAAAAGGTAAGAATTTAAATATTGTGAGAAAGGATCAGAGTAAATGACCTCTTTAATAACAGTGAGGGTGATTTATGTGTTAACTTGAAGGTAAAGTAGCACGAAGGGGAAAACAAAAAGGTTGCAGTAATTCATGTGAAATTAGTTTCAGAGTCAGCTGCATGTGATATATGTTTGTTTTTTTCAAGCTGCTTATAATTCAGTGCTTCATTTTTATTTTTCATAACCACAAAATATAAAAATATGCGGCCATGTTTATAAATATGTTGGTTTTGTGTTGATCCAGGTTGATTGCTGTTTATGAAAAAAAAACAAAAAAACAATCTAACTAGTTCTGTCTGACAAATACTGTTTGAATGGCTTCTGATGTACATTTGTGATCTTGGTACCTGCATGTATTGTATAACAAAAACACCAAAATGCACAAACTGTTGTTAACCTGCTACCCTCCCTCTGCAGCCCACAACCTAACTGTGCTGTGTTTATAAAACCATGACGCTGTCCGTGGTGCTGAAGTAACAGACATATTTATACAAACTCCTCATTTCATATTAAATTGTCTCTAAAGTAAATATCAAGTGCTCTCGGGTCATTTTAAAAGACATTGTAGCAATGTTCAAAGCAGCCTCGATTTCCTGCAGTAGTGAAGTTGTTAGAGTTAAATGTTGTATAGTGATCTTTTACTTCCACTACTAAGGCAATGTGTTGGAATGTATACGGGTGCCATAGCTGTCACTTCAGCCGTCGCTGCTTAAAGTCCCTAAGGCCACAGATGACTGTACATGACTGACTGCAACATGATTATATGTAGTCTGCTAGATGGGCACTGATACATACTGCATTGTATCTACAGCTATTTCTAGGTGGGTATATGGTAGAATATACATAAACACATATATAAGCACCACTACACCTCTGGGTTTCGTACAACTTGATTTTTTGTTTTATTTATTTATTTATTTATTTTTTCATAGCTGACCAACATTATACTGAAGTGAATTGCTGAGACATGGCCAAAGAAGCATGTCCAATGGGGACATATATAATCTGCACCACTTAATTTGGAGTTAAAACTGAATGTGAGCAAGCCCTGCTTTAGGGGAACTGCAGAGTTTGATAATAATTCACCATGCAGTAGTCATTAGCTCACGAGCAGTACTCATTTGATCTGTTGTTAATTAAAACAATATTGATTTTTGCAGCTTTAATAAAAGTGTAGTTGCTGCACACAACTATGGTAGAGATGAATGTTTCTATATTGAAAGTTATTATTCATCTTACTTTCCACTGTTTTCTTCCATATACAATCATTTTAGCAGAGCCTACAGTAGCTGTATCAATCATATCCTCTCCTAAGTGCTGTCAGGGAAGTGCTTTAGAAAAGTTGTGCGGAGTCCAGGTTGGCGAGGTTTTGAGGGAAATACCAAGTCCAATTGCAAAAGGTGACAAACATCAGGTGGGTCTCTCTGAGAGAGCCGGGCCCTTATTATAGGCACTGACCTGTGAAATATCACATAGCCTGTGAGCATGCTCAGCAAAATGATGCAATTTGAGAGGATGTCACTCCTCACCCCCGGGTGACCCTATCCTGGCACAGCAGGAGAGGAGGAGTCTGCAGTCAGGGAGTGATAATGCAGCGCTATCATCCTCTCACTCTCTTTCTGACGGCCACATGTGTTTAGGCAAGGGAATCCTCTCCAACAATGACGGTCCTCTCAAAAGAGAGGTGCTGCAGATCCCCTTGCTCTCCCTCAGTCTGTCGTGGTCTGCAGTGAAATTAATTCTAAAGGGACACATTTTAGCTTCCTGCACATCTTGAAGTTATTAAACTGCATAGTGTAGCATCATGCAGCAACCTTCAAAATTAAGAAAGTGTTTTACAAACACAAGAAAAGCAAAAAAAAATGATTTTAATAAATGTATTTAACAGTATAAATCTAATAAGAGGACAGAGAAGCACAGGATAAAGCACACAACAACAATTAAAAAAGTGTGTTTTAATTTACAATTTTGGTTGTACTTATTTTGCCAGGAATCACTGATTTCAACATATGTTCGAATTGAAGGTTTTCCTGTGATTTTGTAAATTAAGTACTACTTAATTTATCTCTTTTTCCAGGGTACCCCAGATTTCTCATCATGATCATAAGTTGTATGGGAGCATTAATGAGATTTTGAGGAATCCCATTTGCTTCAGTACATATAATATTCTTCAGTATGCCAATGCATAAGTGCACTTGGTTTTTCTCCAGGAAACATGAACAGATTTTGGCAAGAAATACCAGTCACTCAATTCCTGGTTTAACTCATCAAACAAACAGTACATACACTTGTGGTTCTGATGCAAGTTACTAAACACTGTTACTTCAGTATTATGAAATAACTACTGATGAGAACCAAATTCAAGACACAGCATGTGTGTGTTCACTGAAAAAGAGCTGAACAATTGAGTTGCACAGTTGCGGAAAAGTGTGGTATTGGAGCTATGGCACAAAGTAAAAAAGAGAGAGATTGCAGTGCATGCAGTGGAAATAACTCTCAGTAACAATGATTATCTTATCCCTGGATCAATCAATATGTGTGAAAATGAACAACTGTCCCCCAGTGGACCTCTAAATGAACACCACCAATTACAATACATGAACGTGTAACTGTCTCTTCATTTCATTCCCGGGGAATTTTGCCATAGTATTTGCCAGTTTTCTCCTATCTCGTTAAGGCAAATTTTCACACCCAATAATCGGGCGGGTTTGAGTCTATTATTTTGATTTAATTGGTCTTATTCTCGCATTCAGCAAATTAACACTGATAAAAAAAAAGCATTCTCTTCACTCTTTTTTGTCCCCTATTAACATGCTGATTACAGTTGTAATGATGTTTGGTATGAAAGATGTTCGTAATGAGGATAACTGCCTGAAATTAGTGTCACTGAAAATGACAGTGATTATTAAGAATTAGGCAACAGTTAGACAATGGTGGGGAGATTTTGTGTGCTGAACTACTTCCTCCAGATCAAGAGAAAAATCAGTAATCCGGAACATATCAAGGAATTAAGGGGACCTTCATTCAATTTTACACATAAGATCAGTTTACTATATGAGAGAACAATTCCCCCTATAGCACAAAAAAATGCGAGAAATTTGTTGTAATTTAAGACAAATTATGATTTCTTTTTCTTTCTTTCTTTTCTTGCTTTTTTTCTTTCTTACTTTTCTTCTTCTTTCCAC
>NW_019174305.1:4224696-4249660 GCF_002260705.1 Seriola dumerili | reverse complement strand
TAGTGACTGGTATTTTTGCCAAACTGTTCATGTTTCCTGGAGAAAAACCAAGTGCACTTATGCATTGGCATACTGAAGAATATTATATGTACTGAAGCAAATGGGATTCCTCAAAATCTCATTAATGCTCCATACAACTTATGATCATGATGAGGAAATCTGGGTACCCTGGAAAAAGAGATAAATTAAGTAGTACTTAATTTACAAAATCACAGGAAAACCTTCAATTCGAACATATGTTGAAATCAGTGATTCCTGGCAAAATAAGTACAAACCAAAATTTAAATTAAAACACACTTTTTTAATTTTTGTTGTGTGCTTTATCCTGTGCTTCTCTGTCCTCTTATATGATTTTATACTGTTAATACATTTATTAAAATCATTTTTTTTTGCTTTTCTTGTGTTTGTTAAAACACTTTCTTAATTTTTGAAGGTTGCTGCATGATGCTACACTATGCAGTTTATAACTTCAAGATGTGCAGGAAGCTAAAATGTGTCCCTTTAGAATTAATTTCACTGCAGCACCACGACAGACTGAGGGAGAGCAAGGGGATCTGCAGCACCTCTCTTTTGAGAGGACCGTCATTGTTGGAGAGGATTCCCTTGCCTAAACACATGTGGCCGTCAGAAAGAGAGTGAGAGGATGATAGCGCTGCATTATCACTCCCTGACTGCAGACTCCTCCTCTCCTGCTGTGCCAGGATAGGGTCACCCGGGCGTGAGGAGTGACATCCTCTCAAATTGCATCATTTTGCTGAGCATGCTCACAGGCTATTGTGATATTTCACAGGTCAGTGCCTATAATAAGGGCCCGGCTCTCTCAGAGAGACCCACCTGATGTTTGTCACCTTTTGCAATTGGACTTGGTATTTCCCTCAAAACCTCGCCAACCTGGACTCCGCACAACTTTTCTAAAGCACTTCCCTGACAGCACTTAGGAGAGGATATGATTGATACAGCTACTGTAGGCTCTGCTAAATGATTGTAATATGGAAGAAACAGTGGAAAGTAAGATGAATAATAACTTTCAATATAGAAACATTCATCTCTACCATAGTTGTGTGCAGCAACTACACTTTTATTTAAGCTGCAAAAATCAATATTGTTTTAATTAACAACAGATCAAATGAGTACTGCTCGTGAGCTAATGACTACTGCATGGTGAATTATTATCAAACTCTGCAGTTCCCCTAAAGCAGGGCTTGCTCACATTCAGTTTTAACTCCAAATTAAGTGGTGCAGATTATATATGTCCCCATTGGACATGCTTCTTTGGCCATGTCTCAGCAATTCACTTCAGTATAATGTTGGTCAGCTATGAAAAAATAAATAATAATAATAATATAAAACAAAAAATCAAGTTGTACGAAACCAAGGTGTAGTGGTGCTTATATATGTGTTTATGTATATTCTACCATATACCCACCTAGAAATAGCTGTAGATACAATGCAGTATGTATCAGTGCCCATCTAGCAGACTACATATAATCATGTTGCAGTCAGTCATGTACAGTACATGCCTGTGGCCTTAGGACTTTAAGCAGCGACGGCTGAAGTGACAGCTATGGCACCCGTATACATTCCAACACGCATTGCCTTAGTAGTGGAAGTAAAAGATCACTATACAACATTTAACTCAAACAACTTCACTACTGCAGGAAATCGAGGCTGCTCTGAACATTGCTACAATGTCTTTTAAAATGACCCGAGAGCACTTGATATTTACTTTAGAGACAATTTAATATGAAATGAGGAGTTTGTATAAATATGTCTGTTACTTCAGCACCACGGACAGCGTCATGGTTTTATAAACACAGCACAGTTAGGTTGTGGGCTGCAGAGGGAGGGTAGCAGGTTAACAACAGTTTGTGCATTTTTGGTGTTTTTGTTATACAATACATGCAGGTACCAAGATCACAAATGTACATCAGAAGCATTCAAACAGTATTTGTCAGACAGAACTAGTTAGATTGTTTTTTGTTTTTTTTTCATAAACAGCAATCAACCTGGATCAACACAAAACCAACATATTTATAAACATGGCCGCCATATTTTTATATTTTGTGGTTATGAAAAATAAAAATGAAGCACTGAATTATAAGCAGCTTGAAAAAAAAACAACAATATATTCACATGCAGCTGACTCTGAAACTAAATTTCACATGGAATTACTGCAACCTTTTTGTTTTCCCCTTCGTGCTACTTTACTTCAAGTTAACACATAAATCACCCTCACTGTTATTAAAAGAGGTCATTTACTCTGATCCTTTCTCACAATATTTTAAAATTCTTACCTTTTTAATTACATACTCTTGGGTGCCCCCCCCCCCCTCATATCTGAACAGCACGTATTCATTTTTCTTCCTGTCATAACAGCAAATGGTAGATTTCATCACAAGGCTTTAGGTCCCGAGGCTATGTGGAATTCATAGCACTGCGCGATTCAAGGCGGTCTCTCTGGCTTGTTTTTTTTTGCTTGCCAGTAATCAACTTAAAGTCTCATCAGCCCATACAGCTGCTGCAGTGATGAATGCTAACTCCTCCAGTTAAAGAATGTTTTAGTGTGTAAAAAAAGTATTTGATTTTGTGAACCAACCACATGAACAGGTATTATTTTGGCTTGTTTAATCCTTAAACTAGTAAATCATGATTCACAAGCTATTCAGACTAGAAGTGAATACCCCTCAATGTATGTCAAACTGTCTATGTTTGTCGACAGCAGCAGGGTAGCCTTAGAGCTCTTGTCCACGGCTTATCTGAAATGACACAAATATTTCCGTGGGAGGACAACATTCTGACATCAGTCGCCCACAGCGTCATGCTGGACTGTAGTGGCTGGTGATGTTTTGTTTTTTGCCCTTACCAGCTGCCGCTGCTTGCACAAGTCAGTGCTGAAGCCACAGGCTCAGATCCGTTGAGATTATGGACAGGTTGCTGCCAACGCTGAGAGACGCTGCCAAAATGGCTGTATGCGACTGTGAACGGTATGAGAGTGTGTGTGTGGTGTGTGTGTGTGTGCAGCACAGGAGGAAAGTTTAGTGAAGGTTGCAAGGAAAGTTTATTATTCATTTTTCCCTCCTTCTTCTTACTTACCTCGGTAAAACTTCACTTTCACATGTCTGAGTTATAAGTTCCACATGATTTGGCTTCTGGAGCTGCTTATTCAGAAAGAAGAAAGTACCAGATAAAGGCGCTGCAGAGTCGTGAAGGATAGCTCCCACTCACCTTCCAGGAGAGCACCTCTTCCCCCTTCTCTTTGAAATGGCAGCAAAAAGGTGTATTTTACCCCTGTGCTGCGGCAACAAGATGCACGCTGGCAAATGAGCAGGCGATCAAACAAAAGAACTTTTAGTGTGCGTTCAGACTTCTTACACTCCTGCCCTGGCTTTTATCACTCCTAGTTTACCAAGTCTCACCAGGGAAACAGCTGGTGTTCTACTAAACACTTGCATTTGTGAATCATTCAGCCCCGGCAAGCAAACGCTGACAGAAAGGGAGGGAATAATTTAAAATTGGATTCTGCATACACAGTGCATGATGAGCATAAATCTAAAGGAGTTATGACAGATATAAATCAAAAGTTTGTTTGCAACCTTCATCCATTATGACACAGTTTGAAAAAAAGGATTCAGAAAAGGTTCCACTATAGTCGGTGAGGCACATATTAAAAAGGGAAAGAATTTCTCTTTTCCTGTTTGCCTCAGCACTTACAACAGTTTTAGAAAGTGAACCTTTTATTTTTAGAGTCACTCTGTAAGTTTACAGACAGATCATTAAGCTATCTCCAAATGCCATGGGATAAATATGTGCAAGGAAATGATGTGTGAAGGCACACCTGACCCCGTGTCTGTGCTCTACACCTCTAACAATCTCCCTGTAGGTATACACTGAAAGAAAGTAGGACAGTGGCTCAGCTTCAGCTCCAGCTCAGAGGAAATGGAACTTTGCAGATAATGTTGGTTTAAATTATAATTACAATTTTTTTTTCGGAGAATGGAGGACCAAAACTGACAGAATGTAATGAAAGGTTATCAGATCAAGTCAAACTGGTATCCTAACACATCAGTAAATCATTTTCTTAGTATTTTATTTTTATTGATTAAAATGGGGTTTAAAAATAAAAATGAAGATTTATTCTTTGCCTTTAACCTCTAACCTCTCACCTGGTTTAAAAACACAAGAAATAAGGAAAAGAAGACAATTTTTTTTCCTCTTACCAACAATCAGTTGAAATATATTAAAACTTCATTAATTTTTTCTTTTCTATTTTATCTTTCACTTGAGCATTTTATTTTTCAACTTCTTCCTTTTCCTCTTATTTTTCTTCATTGAAATTTAATAGCCTAAAAATTAATAAAATTTCACTCAATTCCTGGTTTAACTCATCAAACAAACAGTACATGCACTTGTGGTTCTGATGCAAGTTACTATGTGTGTGTTCACTGAAAAAGAGCTAAACAATTGAGATGCACAGTTGTGGAAAAGTGTGGTATTGGAGCTATGGAACAAAGTGAAAGAAAGAAAGAAAGAAAGAAAGAAAGAAAGAAAGAAAGAAAGAAAGAAAGAAAGAAAAAGAAAGTCATAATTTGTCTTAAATTACAACAAATTTCTCGCATTTTTTTGTGCTATAGGGGGAATTGTTCTCTCATATAGTAAACTGACTCTTATGTGTAAAATTGAATGAAGGTCCCCTTTAATTCCTTGATATGTTCCGGATTACTGATTTTTCTCTTGATCTGGAGGAAGTAGTTCAGCACAAAAATCTCCCCACCAGTTGTCTAACTGTTGCCTAATTCTTAATAATCACTGTCATTTTCAGTGACACTAATTTCAGGCAGTTATCCTCATTACGAACATTTCTTCATACCAAACATCATTACAACTGTAATCAGCATGTTAATAGGGGACAAAAGAGAGTGAAGAGAATGCTTTTTTTTATCAGTGTTAATTTGCTGAATGCGAGAATAAGACCAATTAAATCAAAATAATTAGACTCAAACGCCCGATTATTGGTGTGAAAATTTGCCTTAACGAGATAGGAGAAAACTGGCAAATACTATGGCAAAATTCCCCGGGAATGAAATGAAGAGACAGTTACCGCATGTTTATTGGTAGTATGGTGTCATCATTTAGAGGTCCACTGGGGGACAGTTGTTCATTTTCACACATATTGATTGATCCCAGGGATAAGATAATCATTGTTACTGAGAGTTATTTCCACTGCATGCACTGCAGAGAAAATAAGGCAGTTAAAAGTAGTACAACCGTACAGCAAAACTGCATTGTACAATGTACATTACCTTCATAAGAATAGAGCTCTTAAAATCTCATGTAATGTACACTGCTCAAAAAAAATTAAGGGAACACTTAAATCAGACATCAAATCTTGATGAACAAATTATTCAAGTTGAAAATCTTTACTGATGGACATTGTATAATTTGTTGAGAACAAAATGACGTAACAATGGTCGATGGAAACCAAAATCATCAATCCACTGAGGGCTGGATTCACAATCACACCCTAAATAAAAGTGAAAAAAAATGTAATCACAGGCTGATCCAAGGGGTCGATGCCCTTCTTCGGCCCTGTCTCGGTCTCCTGGTATCTCCTCCATGCTCTTGAGACTGTGCTGGGAGACACAGCAAACCTTCTTGGGACCGCAGGTATGGATGTGCCATCCTGGAGGAGCTGGACTACCTGTGCAACCTGACTGGGCTGCAGGTACCGCCTCATGCTACCAGTAGTGACAAGGACACTAGCAAAACACAGAACTAGAGAAGAATCAGTCAGGAAGGATCAGGAGAGAGCCACTGTCTGTGGACACCACATGTAGAACCATTCCCTTTCTGGGGCTTGTCTTGCTTTTGCCTCTCCATTGCACCTGTTGTCACTTTCACTTGCACCAAAGCAGGTGAAACTGATTCTCAATCACTTGTGCTTCCTAGATGGACAGATTGATATCCCTGAAGTTTAACTGACTCTGTGTTCTACTGTGATCATTAAGTGCTCTGTTCGTTTTTTTGAGCAGTGTATTACAAATATATGTATATGTGTATAATAAGTGTCAGCTGTATTAATTTCTTGGACAGTGACACTTAAACAAAGCCTGTGAGCCAGCCTATGAGACAACTCAAGTCCAACATGTCGAACATGCATTGTTGCCAGATTTGACTGATACCAAGTGACCCATTCAGAGCCTCAAACCCAGTTACCTACTTGTAATAAACTTAAATGTCATTTGGTTTTGTCTTTCATATCAGTCATTGCATGCAGAGCCTGTTTAACTGTCCCTGTCATTTCACTGATGCTAATCAGAGGAGAGGAGAGGAGAGGCAATCTGGCAACAATGGTCACATGACTTGCTCCTCTGACTAAAATATATATCTATTGCACCCTTAGGTTGGTTTTGAGATAAATAACAGTGTTAGTTCTGTGCCAGTGCTAACATGCTGATATGAAGCTGGCATAGTGTTTACACCAAGTTCACCATCTCAGTTTAGCATGTTAGCATGCTACTGTTTCCCAGATAGTAAAAAATTTGGGCCACATGCTTGTTTTCTTCTGTTCTTACTTGTATGCCCATCCTACTCAGCATGTCAGCACAAGGATATTTAATAGAGGTGGAAATCACAAGTTACTTTAATGATTTTATTATATTTTTCAGTTCAGTATAAAGCTACATGGTCACTATGTAGTTTCTTAAGTTGCATCACAATCATTCAAAACACCCCATCACACAAGCCTTTAAAGTGAAAGCAGTGCATCCGATTCAGCGTATCAGTCTAATCTGTTGTTGCTTCAAGCATTTTCATTCAGTACGAAACTAGACCGAAACAAGTTCAGTTTTGATTGCAAGCACCAATCTGCAACACAGTCACTGTGAACTTTGGTTGTGTTTAACCGGCTTTTTACCAGGGAGTAACATACTACCTGATACAACCGAGTGGACAATAGCATGTTCTGTCACCAGTGAGGGGAGCTCAAGTATTATTCTGTGAGTGACAATGATGGCGCAGTACACTCTCAGTTCAGCTTGAGCATTCAGTGTTTACTTGTGCACTGGACATATCTAATAACTAAGCCTTTGTTTATAATTGCAACAAAATCTTAGTCACAGTTGCAGGAACTTAAAATAATAAGGACTGGACTTTTTGTCAATGCGTGTTGTGGTGTTACAAAAAAAAAAAGATCAAAATCATTCCATTCCCAATATCTCCAGCTCACTAATTCAGCAACATACTGTGAGCACAACTTCAATAAACCCACTGCATAAACTGCAAAAAAAAAAAAAAATGCTGCAATAGGCTTGTTTTGCAAAAATGTACAAGTATAGTTTTTGTCAAATCCGTACAGTGATAGGAGGGAAATACAACCTGACTTTGTTGTTGGCATTAATTTTCCTGCGTCTGAGTATCTGCAAATGAGTACAGGGCTTGTCATATTTGATAAATTTTCATCCACAGAGGGACAATACTCCAGAGGCCAAATGAGAGAGGCTGAACAACTTTGAAGAAGAATTGTTTTGCTGAGTTGATTTATTGTCAACAATGAATAGCTTGCCTTGATTTCTTTCCCCTCTACCTTGCACATATGAAAGCTCCTTTATTATGCACAGGCTGACTGATCAGCTTTCATTGTTTAAGGTCAGGATGTTCATTAAAATTGACAGACTGACTGGGTGATACTTTGAAGTGTTGCCACTGCCTTGACCTTTGCAAAAAGGCAGCCTTAGAGTTGCCATTTGGGACGTCTTCCCGTGAAGTGATAAAGATTCTCTCCATCTACTCCTCTTCAAAGCCTATCAGAGCTGTGATCTCAATTAGCCAGCAACAGAGAGACGAATCACGGACCGGAGCTGACATGAGATGGTCAGGTTGCCTAGCACTGTCCAGTGATGACAAGAAAATGGCTGCTTCAGTAGTAGTGTCAGCTTGCCTTTTATCTTTCTCTTTTTACGCCTTTATCGAATCTCCTTTAAACTTCATCTACTTCTACCATTCCCATCTCAACTTCTACTTAAACGTATTGTAAATTGGAAAGTGGAAAGTCAAGCCTGGATGGACAGCTGCTCCCCCTCACTGTAGGTTTGTGGGTGAGTGACAGGGCTGGGAGTGCTGCCAATGACACTGATCTCCAGCCACAGTGACGTCCCTGTTCTCACACCGTGGATAAGTTACTTCACCTGATTACGTCTTCCCCCATAGAGTTTAACTGTCATGGTGCATTTAACTGTGATGACAGCGCTGGGGTTTATGGGAGTCCAAT
Source organism: Seriola dumerili (assembly GCF_002260705.1). Lineage (NCBI taxonomy): Eukaryota > Metazoa > Chordata > Actinopteri > Carangiformes > Carangidae > Seriola > Seriola dumerili. The sequence continues at coordinate 4,241,394 of NW_019174305.1, read as the reverse complement.
CATCACTTATTTGTGAGAAATAAATTTGCTGTGGAGCGGCAGATCACACTCAGATTGTTGGATTACCTTAAATGTACCTTGTTGAGGCACTCATTGGGTTTGTTATCTGAAAGCTTTTCCTCACCTAAACTGCACGTTAGCCACTCATTTAGCACTTTTGTAACTTAAATAACTAGTTATGGACGTATGTGTGTCTAATTGTCTACCACCCCTATCAAAGTACAACTGCTTAGCCCGCTTACCTCCAGATTATCTTCTGCTTCAGAACAGCTTCAATCATACAAAATGTGATGTGGGCGTGATTGGGTTTGTAGCTTGAACGGCTCTTTGTTAAAGGTCCCACACTTTTTTATTTGAAGTGTTGATCCATAAGAAGATATATTTGTGGTTTTAAGAACCGAAAACCTTATCAATTGATTTTTACATCTCCTCTCTTGGGCTTCTCTCTGGAGCTCTAGCAACAACAGGTCAGTGAGCCAGTGATCAAATTAAAAAATGACAGATGTTAGGTAAACACTCAGAGACACCAAATCCAGTAAGGTTGGATGGTGGATCCAGGTGGGTGGGGCTTGGGGCATGGCTGAGGGCGGTGACTGTTTTGTTTTTGACATCACAGAATTACGGTCCTGACCGCTCGTTTTAAGACTCATTTTCTGAATACAGGCTGTGTGTGTATATATATACAGTATATATATATATATAAACAACCTAGACCTGCTTAATAATCAAAAACACATGGAAATCTTATTTTATACAATATGGGACCTTTAATCACTGACTTGAAGTCAGCTCCAAACCTACACTGCTATCAGCCCTTCCCTCTCTGACCTCTTGCATGACTCTATTCTGCTAGTCACATTACTGCACAATCTACTGTGGGGGAATGACAATAACAAACAGTAGAAGTAAGTTAGGCGCCAGTCTTGTAAAATCTTGGTAGCAGCGGGCTAACAGTGATGGAACAGTAGTTCTCAGAATGACTCGCCATCCTGTCCAGTCTCACAGTAATGGAACATAGCATTGACATATCAGGTGCTTGCATCAGCTGACTGGAATCAGCTGCTTCACTCGTGGCTCACAAGCTGACTGATGATATCCAATAATATTATTGCAGGTGTGCAAAGCTGAAATTTCTCAGTATAACAGCTCCTTCCACCACAATGTTGCTATTGTTGATTTAAGATTTAATGTGTGTGTTCATATATGCGTTTGTTAAGAGGCTTAGTGCTCCCAACAGTATCCACATTGCTGCTTGGATACAAAGAGCAGAGGCTTTTCCACTAAACCTGCATTAACTGTATAAGCATTTGCTATAAACAGATTTCCTTGACATAAATGTCTCTGACTGAATTGGGCTACATTTTGTGAAAAGCAAATGGTGTAAGCGCGTCGCCAAGCTTGGGTCAAGTTCAAACTTTTGTGCTTTTTAGTTCAAAGCAAAATGTCAGTGGTGCTCTCCGTGCCCTAGTTGATGACTCCAACGATATATTCCTCTCTTCATCGTAAAATGACTATGATATGTTGTGTCTGTCATTTAATATTGGGCAACTTACGTATACATTTAAAGGTCCCATATTGTATAAAGGTAGATGTCCATGTCTGTTTTGATTATAAAGCAGGTCTAGCTTCTACATTGATACTGTGAAAGTATCAAAGCGCTCAGTCCACAGAGAAATTGGTTTGACTAACTTGGCTCGTGATGGATGCGTCTTGTGTTGTGAGAAACACAACTTTCAGCCCCATTCAGTTTGCATTATGACGCTTTCCACCTCACCTGTAGGCTACAGTGTGTCCTCTCCCTGCCATCTGCGGTGGTTGTCTCTTGGGATTTTTTATGCATCAGGGACTAAAGTGATCATCAAAGTGATCATCAAAGTGAACAGATTTGAACTTTGATGCACTGTAGCATCCCTTCATGGGCTCAGATTAGGGTCAAAAAGACTTTAGATTTGCAAAGTGATGTTCACAAATAATTCCAAAGTTTGTAGTTGTACTCTTGTGAACATGTGTGTACAGATACAAAGCAGAAAACTGTGTGGAAGACTCGGCACTCAAAGTTCCCACACTGTGACGCTGCAGTTGCAAGTATACATTTGAAAAGAAATCTTTTTTTTTTCTTTCCTTACGCCTGTCCCTCATGCAGACAGTTTAGCAATACACATAGTAGAGGCACAAACAATCTTTTAAAAAATTTAAGAAGTGTAACCAAACTATTTTATGATCCATATTGTCTGCCGCTGAAGCAGCTGCGTTCTGTCTTACTGCAGTTTATCAAGGGACTGTGTTTTTCTTCGCACTTATTCAAACACCAAAACACTGCTATGCTTTTTGCCTCAGGGTTCAAATTACACAGTAACTGTCTAAATGTCAGAAATGGCTAGCAGCTATGTTGGCACCACTTATCATTGTCAAACTACCACTTCAAGCTGGGCAAAATAAGCAAACTTGAAAAGTGCAAATGTTTTTTGTGCTTTAAAGGACTGTCAAGTGTAAAAACTCAGGGGGGGGGGGGCCGGACCATCTTGTCACACTTTCCACACTCTTTCATATATCTTAGGATCAATACATCATATATTTAAAAACTGCATACCCAAATGAAAGTCTCAAAGTCTCAGGCATACATTTTGTATTCATTTCATTTACAGAGTTGCTATATCAGCAGGTAGGCTGTCACACTCGATTTTGCAACAAGTAAAATAAGAACCAATTCCTTGTTGGGTTATTTTTTACTCCAAATTAAATATTAAACACAGCTAAAGAAAAAAAAAAAAAACATGTCATGTCAAGCATTTAAACAAAGTGCTGGAGCCTGGAAGGGTTTGGTCCTGCAAATTCTGTCTGCAAGTACACATCCCTGTTGTAAGGCTGAACCCCTGTCACCCGAAGGCCAGTCTGAATATTCAGTGTGTTTGCCACAATCCCAGAGATGTCATAAACCGTGATTCTTTTCCCTGGGTTGTTCCTCTTCCAGTCAATCTGACACTGGCTTTATGTTCAGCGGTCCATAAATGGTTCTGTCCAGAGGTTGCGGCCTATGTGAGCAGAACTGTGCCACTTTCTATGGCAAAAGTCAGTTCTGTCAGCGGAAAGATGGGAGCTGCGTTTGTCCTGAAGGAATAATCCACCACTTTTCCTTTGACATGTTCAACAAAATGATTAAGGAAATCTACAAAATGTGTTTCTGTGCAGCCAGAGGTGTTTTGCTCCTCCTTTGCTTCTAGGCGGTCAGGGGGTGATTGCAGGAGTTCACCCGTGGGAACATGAGGAGGGGGTAATTTTACTCCTTGTTGGTGAGACTGCACATGCTAGTGTCACAAGGGTTAACCCCCTTTCACCAGATGTCAGTGACCCGCGCTGTTTTAAACCCAACGCCTGGCCGCCAATCAATCTGGTTTCATACCAGTTTCATCCATATTCCAGATGTGTCCTGGTCCCATGTCATCCTAACACCCTCTACAGATTGTCAAAGAAAACCTTGACATTCTCCTGGTTAAAGGCACTTGCTCTGGCAGGGCTAGTTGCCTCTGACTTCCTGAGAGAGAGTGCAGTGTACGGTAAAGGGATAAAACACATTTACAAATTTCAGATTTAAATTTGTAAATGTGTTTGTAAATTTACTTTTGAAGAAATAAATCAGACTTGCTCATCTGTGTGGTGGTGCAACATCTCACATATTTTTTGGGGGATTAAAAAGATATTTCCCATATTTACAGCACGTTGAAAAGATTTCTTTTTTCAATTATTTCAGGATATATAAAATGGGAAAACATCAAATCTATGATATTAACAAAACTCTAAATTTCTTAGCTTAGTATCACTAAATGACAATTCAACATGTGCAGCCAAAGCAGCTGTGTACCGTCGCACTGCAGGATGTCAAGGGACTGCATCTTCTTTGCACTTATTGAAACACCAAAGCACTCCTATGTTTTTGCCTCAGGGCCCTTTCTCAATGTGGTGGAGCAGGTTTTTAGACAGTAAGAAATCTTATATATATATATACATATATACATATATATATACATATATGTAAAGTGTATATAATGGAGTAACAATAAATGTATTATATTAACAACAGTTAACAGTTAGAATAGTTTTTTTTATTTCGTAGAAAATAGCTAATTATATTGACATTCTTAGCTTCACTACTATTACCATGAAATGACAAACAAGGCATTTGGTAGAGCAGGTTTTTAGACAGTGATTTGAGCCTAAGTCACTTAATTCTGTTCAGTGCTGGACCTTTGAAAATTCCAGTCCTCATGTCCACAGTGACTTTCTCAACCCTTAGTCCATGGCCCACTGGTGGGCCGCGAAGGTGTTGCAAGTGGGCTGACAAATCATTTGCAAAACGTAACAGTTTAGGTGAAAAAAATGTAATTATAAATTATAAAAAATATAGTTAAGTTGAACACATCTTGTAAATAAAACATCGTAACTCAAAATGAACTCTACCAAACAGGTGAACAGTACATTAAATGGTTAATAGGCATGTACACCATGGCCTGCTGGAAACTGCAGCTCTTTGTGCTACTGCGAATTTTCGAACACTAGCTATATTCAGTCTGGGCTAAAAACCTGATGTAGAGATTCATACCCAACCGCTGCAGTTGTGATGTGAATGTCTCACAGTATTGAGCCATACAGTAGTTCATGTTATAATCCTTCGCTGTACTCTTAAACAGTTTATTTGCAAACGTCACCTGCCTCACTGCCCTTAAATCACACAAAGGATAAGCTGTATGTGTATTACACTATCCACATTTGAAGATGAGTCACACGTGGTTTCAACTCAACAGAGAAGTGTTACCCATCCTTTTTGCCAGTGTATTTTCTGCTCTTTACAAGCATGCTTCTTGTTTCAGAAGTGTGTATGTGCATGTGTATGTGTGTTTATTTTATTCCTGGGAGGGGTGAGCAAGCAAGGCACATCAGATAATAAACCAAAAACAAGAGCATGGCAAGCATCCTCCACCCGGAGTGCCTTGTCTGACCGTGCATGACATCAGAACACACTGTTCACAGCTCCAGAGGAGCGGCTGAGGACAGGATATGGACAGGTGGGGAAAATAGACTGATGATTTAAGGTTGTACAAGAAAATGGGAAAAACGGATAGAGGCATTTGTTTAAAGGTTTATACGAAAAAAATGGTCCAAGTCGGATGCTGTTTGGTTTCAGTCATTGGAAAATATATTTAACTATCAATTACTGAAACATCAAGCCAATTAGAGGATCATCATACAAGACTAATTCTACGCTTCTGGCACTCTGAGCACCATTAAAGCATTCATAGGCATTTACATGTAAATATTTCATGAATATAAATCTCCTTTTTACTCACCTCCAGAGAGTGCTCTCAGTGACGCTGCCAATGTGAAAGTCATACAGCTTGGTTAAAATCAGGATCACCTGCAAAGAGAGAGAATTTAACCATTACCATATTTTTTTAAAACGGCAATCGAATGCACAAAGTGAATTTTTCACAGCAGTGAAATGTTGACTGGCGTCCAACATCACAGAATATCACATTTATTTTATTGATCCTTATGATCGTGGTCGTAAAACCAGAATATAAAACTTGTAAAACTTTCCTCAAGTGAAGGAGCTCAAGTATCTTGGGTTCTTGTTAAAAAAGAGAGGGTACGCTGGAGTACAAGATCAACAGACGGGTTGGTGCAGCATCAGCAGGCACTGTACTGGACGATTGCGGTGAGAGGTGCTCGAAACAGGTCAGTCTATTTTCCAGCTCTCACCTTTCCAATCTGCACCTATGGTCCTGAGCTTTGGGTAATGACCAAGAGAATGAGATGTGCTGAGTCGAGAAGGTCTACCACTTCTCAAGTCAACTCTCAGCGAGAAGACGAGTTTCCCAAAAGCGTCGAGCCATTCTTTTAAAGTCAGGAGAGAGAGCTCAGACATCTGGAAGAAGTTCAGATTAGAAACACTCCTTTCTGTTGAAAAAGGGGCCAGTTGATCATCTGATCAGGATGCCTTCTGGACGCACTCCTGTGACGATATGCAAGTGGATGGAAGGACCTTCTTTGTTCAGCTTGCTTGGAAATCAAAACAAAGCACACTAAAGCTTAAGCTTAGCCTACTGTTAAAGCAGAGTCAACACCTCCTGCAGCTGTTTTGTGATGGATATTCTGGTGAACCACTGGGCACAAATACAGACATGAAAGCACAGACACTGACCGAGTGGAGATTAACAAAAGATTATTATTGATCAGTAAGGGGATAGAACTCACACAAAGTCGGCAAGTATAATGATTCTTTATCCCACGAACACAGAGTCAGGCTAACGCTTTTATACAACAAGTACAAGGGAGAAACAAATGCAGAAACCGATTGGTCGAGATACAAATCAGCTTAGGTTTAAAACCAATAACAAACAACCACGAGGCATACATTTGCATATCTGCTACTTTCACAGTATGTCCTTGAACACAAGACACTTAAAGTTACTGAAAAACTCAACCCATGCGCAGCCCCTTGGCCTTTCAGATAACCTCTTTACCCATTAACAGGATGAGGGTAATAGTGGGCTTTTTCAACACATTTACTGCTAATGACGCAATCAGTGTTACAGGAGAAACTCCTGAGACTGAATGAACAATTAACTAATAACTTCACCTCCACATTTTGGTATTTAAATGATAAACCAACCATTTAATCCTCTATTACTTTCACAGCTTCACAGTAAAAAGACGTATATGGCTTTTACAGTGCAAGAAACTGCAGATTAGTTGAACAGATACTGTAGATCATCTATTCATTTATCAACTACTTTCTTGCCATGCCATATTTGCACTTGTAACCTGCCTGTTTGACCTGCTTCAGTATCCACACACACCATCAAGTATAGCTCAACTATTTGTTAACTCAATCTGTAACAAAAAGTACATACTCCTTAAGGCCTGTAGCAAAATAATTGTGCGTACGGTAAATTGAATTCTCCCCAACACCAGTTGGGAGAACACTACAAGGTTCTGGGAGTAATAGATTAGCATGCTGGGAGGTAGTGCTTTGCATAATTAGCACTGTGTAACAAACGCTGTGTATGCCACTTTGAAACTTAGTTTTTCTCTTGATGGAGCATGCTGCCATCCTCGCCCCTGTGGAAAAGCCTAATCCAACAGTCTCTGTGTTGACATCTTTGGTCTCTGCTCTTTTTGGAGAGATAATCAGCAGGCGAGCACTTTGATAAGCACTGTGCAAGTCCTCAGAGCAAATCACAAGACATGGAGGCCGAGTCTACCATGACAGGATCAGCGGTCAGCTGTGATACTCCACTCCAGAGCGGAGGATCACAACTCTGTTGCACAAAGAGACAGCTGCGGGTAGGAAGTTGCAAGAGAGAAAAGAGGTAACGCACTTAACTAGGGAGAAAAACACTGTTTATTAAACTCGGCCATCTGGTAAGATCCACGGCTGATGTTCACCTTCTGGGTTGTAAGGATGTAGTCAGAGTTGTGTGAAGACATTAGTCGAGCAAAGGTGAAAACACCAAAAAGAGGGACTTCAGCGTGCTCGCAATTATTTAGCATTTATCTCACACTTGACCTGACCTCACCGGGGAAACATCCTTTTATATAATAGATGCTATTTTCATCCATCAGTCCATGTGTTGTTTGCTGCACTGTTTTCCTTCCCTGACTAAATGACTGCTGCTCTCCCTCATTAGCATCCACGTCTCTCGTTAGCATTTCCCTCCCCGCAACAAGCTTATGTTTGTTTAAAGCAAACTGACAAGCTCGACTTGAGTCACTTGGCCGGGAGGGGATGCAGGAGGTGTGGCCTTGACTCTTCTGACTGGCATCGGCAATCAGGGGCTAGATAAGAAGAAACTGAATCTCTCTGTATATATTGGAAAAGAACCAGCGTCCTGGAACCCTCGATCTCCTTTAGTACTCATGTGCTACTGAAGCGCTGACTTCCAGGACCTTTCCACCTCTGGCTGAGCCTCACTGTCCCCACAAGCCCTCTGAACAAGTCAGCTGTTCACCAGGGACCCTAGGATGGTTCTTGTGGGAAGATGTGCCACATGCCTGAGGGATCCTCCTACTAAGACTGTGAACATATGGTTCAGGCAAAGCAGGACTGCAGTACCAGGGAGAGAGCAATGTTGAATAACAAGTAAATGGATTCGTATCATGCGGCTGCATCACATAGAAAAAAAACCAAACAGGATCTGTGTGTATTAATGTGTTTATTTAGGTGCATATTTGTTGGTAGGGCACATGTGTAGAAATGAGTGCATGTGCGCCTGTGTGCTGTCAGAGATGTGTGGTCTCGCCTGCTTGAGGGGGGGGGTTGGGGCTTGTGTATGTGTGTGTGTGTGTGTGTGTGTGTGTGTTGGGGGGGGTGACACACACACGCATGAGTCATCTCATCCCCACATGACAGTCTGAATTTGAAATTCAACATTGAACAACCAGCTGAAACACAGAAAAACTACTTTCGTACCCTTAGAATAAAATCTTTTCAGCCAACTTTAAAATAATTTATAAAAGAATATTTAATGCACTAAGCCTCAGACCTATATAAAAGCATTTTTAAAAGAGCACTTGACAGTTACTCTTACTGTTTATTTACATGCTTGCTCACAACTGTTCACGGTCTTTGTTGGACGGACAGCGCACGGACAAAACTGCAGAGTGCAATCCAAAAAAAGCGCGTCTATTTCAAGTACACTCTCCTTCTCTAAATCCCCATTTGACTTGCAATTATAGAATCAAAATGTCAGTCACATTGCACTTGCATTAGCCTTGTTGCCTCAGCAATTAACCAACTGTGGTGAAAACATATTATTTGCATAACTATTCGCCCCCCCCCACACACACACACGCACACACACACACACACACACACTCCCCTGTCCTCAAAGCCCGAGTCAAAAGCCAAACACGGTTTTGGATACAGCTCCTGCTCATAGCGCGCTAATGACAGCAATAATGACTTTTCCGAGAGAAAAAAATTCAAACTCCTCTCTTTGCAGACCAATAGTTTAATTGTGATCATGACCTTAAGAGTTGTCAATTTTTATGCCAGGTAGCGGCACAAGGCAGGATAGCAGTGCTGTTAAATTACACTCTCTATGAATAACAGTGGATGAATGTGTTCATTCACTCCGAATGGAGTAATCATTAAAAAAAAAATGCAGATGCTAACAGAGCACCGACAGCCACATGTGATGTTTGAATTATGATGTGAATCCAATCAAATCTAACTTTTCAAAGAAATGAAAAACCACGAAGCAAAAATGGACAATGAGATTAATCTGATCAACAGCTTCCTGTGTGCAGAGCTTATATCATTTTTGCTAATGAATCCTACTTCATAATTCATTTCACCCTATTGAAAAGCTCTCTTGGCATCAAAGTGACTGATCAAAGTGAAACAAAAAGATTTAACAGTTGAATCTACATCCACCGCACAAGGATCTTCTCCAACACAGCTCCTCAGACACTTTGTGTTTTTTAGCTCAAACAATGTCAAAGACGTCCACTTTCTGCGCTCCGCTCGGAAACAAAAGAGCTCTCCGTGCCTTTGATTGCAAAATGTCATGGTACTCCAGTATTGACACTCTCACACACAACTGAAAACAAGCTTTTAGTCGTCTGCAAACAAACGTCAGGATAGTCGACACCAAAATGGCAGCTGGAACTGATCATTATCTCGAAGTGATTAAGCTTCTCCGCCTTTCAGTAGCATGTCAACAGCTGAGCAATTACTTTGTCAATTTGCAAGAGCTGTTTATGAGACGTAATGTCAACTGGGGGTGACAGAGCTCCCAGTTGATGTCGAGGCAAGGCCGAAAAACAATGAAACCTTTCACACAATTTGGCGCGACTGCGAGGGAGAATGAAGCTATCGACTTAATGGTAAGTGGATAAATACACACCGAGATGTTTTCAAATAATTGTATGGATCATAAATGGAAACAAATGGAGAGTTGAAATAAAAGAGGGAGACAACAATAAGAGAGAATCTGACAGGATTCAACTGTCGCCTTTGTTTTCCTCCTGGCTACAAAGAAGGGTGGGCTCCATGACGACGAGGTCGATCCGCTTGTTCATATCTTTTGGTCAAAAGGTTGGTCGACCTGCGCTGTGCAGCAAATAAAACACTGTAATATAACAACACAGATACAGATAACCTTCAATCTCAGCTGCACCATTCAACAGATCAACTAAGGTGTTGCTTAATGAACCAACACACACGACTTTGCCGTTACTCTCAGCTCCACATTCCAGCATCTTCTCATCTTTTCTGTCAACGAACACAAAATTGAATGTATTGATTTCATGCACCTGGACAAGAATTGAAAACAAATGTAGCTTTTGATTTAATGAAGCGTTACATTTATTAACAGAAGTTGAAAGGAGGCAGGTTGTGGTGGGCTGTGGGTGTAGAAAGCGCACAGCTTTCACACCAGCGGCCGGCGTTCACATCCAGTTTGGTCTGTGGTCAAGTTGAGGCAATTTAGCATTTAGGTCAAAGCTACGTCCACATTTTAAAATGGCGTTTTAAAAGGAAAAAGATCTCTGTCCAGATGACCGATTTAACTCTATATCAGAAACGATCTCCATACCAACACACCTGAAAGTGCATACATACTGTACGTGACCATTCATGAGTGCTGGGCACCATGCCACGTAAACAAGAGGCAGATTGTCTTCCCTGCAATTTCACTGCACAACAGCTTCTAGCAAAGACAACAAGGTCAGTAACACTTACCAGCTTGCGTTGGTATGGTTAGGCTGTGGGACACTAAAATGTGGGATTGGGATGAATACCCTTATCATGATGAAATAAGAGAGGAATTGCCATTATTCCTGATTTCTAAAAAAGAAAGGTAAAGGAAGGAAAGGGTTCGGGTCCGTGCTCGTGAACTCCTGGATACTTCTTACTCTCTGTTTTAATCACAAACCTCTGCTTCAACATTGAGACTCTTTAAATATTCAACTATCCAGCTCCTCCGTGGAGTCTGTGTAATCACGAGCCGTGTTCCACAGTTTGTGTTTCATACACAGGGACAGAAAGCCTTGAGCCATCTGGACTTGGTGTCCCACAAATTCTATAATGTCAAGCCTCCATGTCAGCCTTAAATAATGTGAGGATTTTGAGCGGAAGAAAAGGATTGCACTTGGAGAGCTGGAGCTAGGTGAAAGGCGTGGGTGTCTGACTGTGGCCATGTTGAAGTGCTTCGAGTTTTCGTGTTTCCATCAAGCTCTGCAGTTAAGGTCAATACGTCCAGCATCAGCAGCACATGTGCATGTAATGTACATAGAAACATTATTATACAAATGTCAACACAAGCTACAAGTTGAAATATATAATCCCCTCTAGCCTTGAATTGATATAGCTGTCTCTTAATTACCATCGTATTCAGCAAAGGAAAACAAAAATAGAAGTCACAGCTCTGAATGTGGCAATTAACTTACCAGTACCATGCAAATGAAATACACGTAACACTTCAGAGATGAAGGCCATCGCTGGTTTAAAGGAAGGGAATTAAGATGTGAAATGAGTTGTGTTTGCATGTGTAAAAGCAGTCCACCAGGGTATACTGTGGCTGTCTGTGTTGTAGTCCCATCAAGGCCACACCAGGGAGGAGACCGCAGTGCTCGGCCCCTTCTGGACATCACTCACTCCTTCTCTTCTTTGCAGCTCCCTCCTTCTCTTTCTCTGTCTCTTTCTGCCACTCTGCTTCTTCACACTCTCTCTACCTGAATTACTTCCATTCCCTTCTTTCCCTCCATCCTCCCCCTATTTCAGTCTCGTATGCCTCCCCCAGAGTAAATTCCATCTCTCATTTATTCCATCCTTCATGTGTCTGTCTCTCCCTTGTTCCCTGTTTCCTCGCCGGCCACATCTCAGCCCACCATTACCTTACCAACTCGGAGGATTCCTCCCAACTAAAGCCCCTTTATCTCTGTTTATTTGGGCCTGTCTTTCTCCTCTTCCCCTCACACTCTTCTCCCTCGGTTTTTCTAACCTTTCTAACCAAACTCTTATCTTTACTCTCTCACATGTTTTCCTCTAGTTATCTCTCTTCCTAATGCCCCTCCTTGTCTCCCACCGTCTTTTACTTTTACCTGTCTGCCTAGTTTTGTTCTCCTTCTCTATTTTTCATCCAACCATTATTTTTGACCTATTAAAGTAAGCAGGGATAGACTTTGAGTTGTATACTGACAGAATGCCTAATAAAGTCATGTAAATGCAGTGGTTGTGGAACTCCAATGTGGGCTATTTCTATTTAAAGTGACCCTTTTTTAAATATTAAAGTTACACTTATTACATTATTACATGCGTATTAAAGGTTTTATTTATACTGAACGTTGTAGTGTTTCGCTACAAACACTAAACACACACAGTTCATCTGGTCCTTGTACTTTAATGTATGTCACAATTCTAATGCTACTGTGATGTCCATATAAAATAAGATGATAAAATAAATAATAGACTATCTATAAAAAAAATCATCCAGTCACAGTCAGCATGGTGTGCCTGCCTGTGGCGTGAAGAAGAGCATCCTCCTCCTGGTTTGTACATTAGTTGTGATGTTACTCAAACATTCAGATCTTAAACTCAGATTTAAGGTGAGCAGAGAAGTGAGAGTGAGAGTAACTCTCCCTCTTCAGCAGATGAATGTGGAAACAGCTTTCTAGTGTCAAACTACACACATCATTCAGCACAGTGGCACTCAAACATCACACAAGTAGTGGAGCAGATGAGCTCTTATATGGTATTGTACATTTTATGACTAAAGCATGAAATTTTCTCCTGTATTTCTAAGAACCGTGAAGTTTATTTTCGGACGCGGCGGCATCTCAGGTTTGACCGCTGGGACAGGGCATCTGGAGGGGACCCACTTAAGGCTCTTATATAGTAATATGTTTTTCTTTCAACTCAAATTGAACTTTTCAGGTGGCAGATGTCATTTTGGAGCAAAAGCTCCCTCTTCATTGGAATGCTTTATCACTGACTGGTACAAGTTTCTGCTTAAACAGGCGACATGGCATTCAAAAAAGAGCCGCAAGATCAATATGGAGGTACAAGGTGAGGGAAAGGTCAATTGATAAAGCAATCAAGTCGTCTGCATGGCAGGGAAGATATCGTGAGCGTATCATCTTCATCACCTCTGCTGGACTTCTGGAGTACAGGAGGAATAACCTTTCCAGCGCACTGAGATAAACCTGTCATATTACACCGTGCCCCCCCCCCCCCCCCCCCCCCCCATAAGTTTTAGGTGTTGCCATTTCACACATGCTCACTATATCCTACCACAGCTTCAAAGACCTGAGATAGAGACGTTACCATAACAACCATCTGTCTGTAAAGCACCTGCAAATGCTCGAAGAGCTCCAGCCATTCTGGATCCACAGTTTCTAAAAGTCTCGAGAAACCCGGTGCTATCTTCTTCAGAGAGGATTAATAATTTGTCAAAGCAAGGATATTCTGGCACGAGTGATATGAAAATGCTGAAATGTGCCCAACGTCAAAAGGAAATTGGAAAGTGATTTCGTGTACTTATATTACTTTTTGCTGCACCGCCATGAGCTCAGTGCCTGTATGCAAAGCATGATACTGAGCTGCTGGGTGTAACGCCTGCTGCCATTTTCAATGATAGCCGTACGCTGCTGGAGGGTTCATCCAAAAAAGCACAAAGCAGCCACAGTCCTCCAGATTTGAATCAAACTGTATGTTCAAATTATTCCTTAGCATTTGTTTCATCCTCCTCGGAGTACACCCAGGATGTTGTTTGCTGCATGAAAACAGCTCCACGGTGTAAGGTAAGATGTCAGCCTTATTCTAACACCTAATTAGGCTTAACTAACTCTAAAAATATGTGCAGATTTAAAAGGAATTCAACATTGTCTTAAATAAACACAGGGAAAATTGCTTCGCTTCAAAGTCTTTGGTTTATGGGGAGAATAACTTCAACATTGTTATTAATAGTCCCCATTTGCATGAGGCTATTTTTGTCATTTCAAGAGCATGCCACCACACACTAAGATTTCCTATTTGCCCATTTTTCTCTCCCATGGTGCATCTGTCTCTCAGGCCAGCTCTTGAGGAAGTCAAGCGAAGCAAACACTATCTGGGTAGCTACGGAGCCTGCACTCGGGGTTACAGCTTATCACAGTGCTAGCAAGAGTGCAATAAAAACAAAGCCTGTGTATACTCCATGACTTTACTCCATCATGCTATATAACACAGAGACAGATAGAAAAATGGCGGTGGAATTTCACTGACAAACAGACACAGACTTGCCACATATCACAGTTAAACTAAAAAGAAACCCCACAATCTCACAAGCTAACACTGATTGCAGAAAAGAAAGGATGTGGAAGTATAATAATATATCTTTGACAATGTGTAACAAAGACTTCCACTTTTCTTTGTTTTACTCACTCTTTAAAAATCTTATCATTCAATACATGTAGGGTTAATTCAGTGGGAGCCCACAGTGACAATCTGGGAGATGTTCAAAGAATTTTCATTTCTCTGAGGGAACTATTTTTATAAGAATATAGCCCAGCATGTTTACTAATTAGAAAGCAGGGCAATAGCTGCTGTGCATATTGGAAGCAAATTATACCCCATGCTGAAGAATGGACTGGCACAATAAAAGCTCAGAATGTCACAAATAAGATATTGTCCAGTAAAGCCTGGAAATATGTACAATATATGTCTGCTGAATGCAACAGCAGCTGCATGTTTTCCTTCTCTGAGAGAAAAAAAGAGAGAAGTAGAGGAATATGTTGGTTTGTGGGGAACATGTGGATCTGTGTATTATAACCTCATTGTCATGTTTCTGTATTCTGAGTGGATTTGTTTGTCTTGTCAAGATTTCGGCACACGCTGTACAGGTGGTGCTGTGTTGTGCAGGTTTATTGTCAAGTTCAATCCAAAACAAAGTGTAGTCAATTGTCAATCAAAACCAGGCACTTTTTTTTTTTTCCCCACATTTGACAGTGACAGAGCTGAGAGAGGAAGGAAACATGGGGAGGGACAACAAAAGGGGTTTTCACCAGGACGTGGACATTGCAGGTATGTGGTATCAACTCTCTCTCTCTTTGAAATGACATTTACATATGACTAATGCCAGCCTTGCATCAAACGACTTTTCACTCATTCACACTGCGATGATACATCAGGGGCAATTTGGGGTTCATTATCTTGCCCAAGGACACTTCCAAATGCGGAGCAGAGGAGCCGGGAACCACCGACCTTCCGATTAGTGGACGACCACATGAGGCACAGCTGACCCAATAATAAGAACAACAATAATAATAATAATAACAATAATGTTGAAGTTCAAAGAGCAGTCTGGGAAAATAACTTATTTTCTTTCTTTAAATTTCCACCAGGAGCATGATGGAAAATAATCTCAAAGGAATCTGTTCTTGCAAATAGTGACCCTGCAAGATCTCTGGTCTTCACAAAATCTTATAGTGTGACACTAAAACCTCTGTGACTTATGACACATTGTTTTTAGATGTGAGAGTGTGTCAGACTTTAGTCTTTTCAAAGTCTTTTCAAAGCCTTCTAGTGTATGATAGGCATCATTTGCAACAGCAAATTTACATTTTGTAGAAAATGAGCGGAGTAAATGATGTAGATAATGAATTTCATGGTTGTGTTCCGGCACTCACACTTTTATGGTCTAGTTTGTCACCACAAAATAATTGGTAAAACAATTTAGTGACGAAGGTGTACGAAGTATACAAATGTGATTTAGGAGACAGGGTTGGTATGCACTCTAACCATTAGGTTACTGGGGCAACCCCCAAAAAATCTTAACTTTTGAGAGACACGTTGCAATAAAGAAAATAGATCTAAACTGATGCAGCAGAGGTTCAGATATCCTGACTTTTGATCCTTAGTTTGGGTTAAGATCCAAAAACACTGGATCCCATACTTTGCAATTTATACTATCTCTGATAGATTATGACTCTTGCGGGATCACTACACCTGAGAGGCGACAGTTACATTAGAAAGATGTCAATCGGCTACATATTGATCACTTTGCTAGCTTGTCCATCTGTACTGTCAGAAGTCAATAACGATGCACATAACACCACGGTCCTTGAAAATTGTGTGAGTCTCAACAACAAAGGGACAAATGCAATGAAATGTGTTAAGCAGCTGATCACATTCATTGCTGCCTGTTTTACCTTACCTTTTGTCAAAGCAGTTCCTACCTTATCACTGTGAATCTGATGAATACAAAGATTTTCAAACGTACAGAAACGAACTAAATAAAGACTCGTAAGCATGACTCCCTCCAAAATATGACTGTATAGCTTTCATGGATACTGTGCCTGCTGGGTACCACTATAAGTCCTGTGATCAGGTCAGGTTATCTTACATTTTCCAAAACATAAGCAAAGGAGACATGGAGAAAACTATCTAAATCAAAAGTTCAGGCAAAAATCCCAAAAGAACAAAATAAGTAAAGATGAAGTTGAGAAGTTTCTAGCAGAAAGAAGAATTATGCAATTCTTGCCAAAAGGAGCCGGTCTGATGGTCTGTGGCTCACAGGTGACAGACACCTGACTGTGAAATGTGCGAGTAGCAAATATTCTATTGGTAAGAAAATGGCCAGTTTTTACAAATTAGTGTGAAAAAGAAATTGGAAAGTGGAAACATATAAGAGACCTGATGTAAGCACAGGGAGTCAGAGT
>NW_019174305.1:4091896-4224671 GCF_002260705.1 Seriola dumerili | reverse complement strand
GGGGGCGTGGGGGTGGGGAGGGGTGGGGGGGTGGGGTGGGGGGTGTCATAGCTGCGGTTTACTGTGAATTTTTTTACCTGTCTCATAGAAGCTGTGAAAAACAAAAAAGACACAGTATACCATATTGACAATGAAGACTGCAAGTTTTTTTCTCTCAATAAGCGTGAATTACCCTGACAGCTGAAGGTCTAAACACATCCTCGAGCACAAGCTACTATTAATCTAATCAGAGTCATCTTCCACTACTACTCGTGTTACACAGGCACATCATTTCTGATTAGAGGGACATATTGCTCTTTATTCAGCAAACGAGCTATAGGAATTAGTTGGAGTCTGTCATTTTCATCTTCACTTTTTCTTTTTTCCTCTTTGAGCTCTGGTAGGTTTCCCACTCTGGTGTCAGCAGGAGCAGAAGAGAAGAGAGGAGAAGTGGGCAGAGAGGTTTAACTGCAGGCGTACTCGCATGTGCACTGCGAATCTTCTCAAGAGGTGACACGATATGGAGGCAGCAGGACAGCTGATTAACACCAGGCTTCGTCTTACACTCTTAATTACGTTTCTCCCTCGCTCTGACGCCGTCTCTGACTCTAGATGGTATGTACTGATGGGCTGGTGTGAGAGAAAAAAAGGGAAGCAGGAGAGGAATACTTTATAGACCTGCTGAGTCTCTTTCATCATATCCCAGCTAATGCAGGTGTATGTACAGTAGCTAGAACCCGCAGACACACTAAAAGCGTCAGAAGTGAGCCGGGCATAATTGAAATTGCAACATATGGTCCTTTCAGGGACATTTTGTTTATCCATCAAGCACTTGATCCATCAACTTGGTTCGACACAACCCAGCTCGCTGATGGCTCAGGGGCTGCTTACACTGACATCTGCTGCGACAATGCTGCACAAAGTGGTGGTGGTGCCACCCTGGTGCACCATCCATTACAGTTACGCCTTTGACGTGTTGTGGGAATCATTTGAGGGTAGACAGTTTTTATTTTAAGAGTAAAAGACCCCCCTCTGATGAAAGTCAAGTTTTTATCCCTGTAAACATGTCCATAATGGTGTTTTTTATATCATGGACTGAAATAATCATCAACACCATGACTGAGTGTTTCCACCTGAACTGCAGTGAACCAATGACAGTCTCATAAAAACAGATTTCAGACAGCCGGGTGTTCATACATCACAAACCTAAGGAACCAATCCCGTCAACTTGTGGGGACAGGGGGCGGGGCTAAATAAACCTGAAACTTTGTCAGTACAGAGAGCCAGAGTTAGCATTAGCACAAACCACTAACACTGTTTCAGCCACTGCCAGTTACAATCTAACAAACAATAAACAAATAAAGAGATGCTAACTACGCTAACTGTTCTAATACGTCTGCTGGGAGCGTGTCTATGTTCCCACAGCCCTATGTTCCCCTTTTATACCTTTCAGAACGCTTTGCATCCACGTTCCACGGCGTCTTCAACTTTATCACCTCAGCGATCGTTTTTGTAAAGCATCGTTTTCAGTTACGGAATTCACCATTCTAATGTGGACGGAAGGGCTTAACCCGTGATAAATATTACCCGGTTAGTGTGGACATGGGCTTTATGGGAACATATAAGACTGTGGGAAAAAGGGCTAATTTTCAAAACATTCTTAGAAATGTGGGAACATAGGGCTGTGGGAACAAGGGCTGACCCCCGTCTGCTAGTCTCTGGTTTCGGTCTCAACAGACTCCTCATCTGAGTCTGGGTCTGACTGAGGCTCAAACATGTGGCTGAGTCTTCTGATGTTTCCTCCTCTAACCATCTTGATACTCTCTGCTCTTTCACTGGTCACCGAAACCTGTCAGTGTGCCAGAGTTTGCATTAGCAACAGCCACTAACACTGTGTCAGCCACTGCCAGTGCCACTGCCAATTTCTCAATGAGGAAGTAAGTGTATTTTTTTCATTTTTATGTGGGAAAATAATGCTAAACAAAATATTAATCTAAATGAAGTATTTTTCCATAGCTCAAAAAAGGAATAAAGGAAACTGTTTGCTTGTATTTGTCCTGTCACAAAATGTTTTGTATTCAAAGAACAACATGAACAGTGTGCAGCCATGCTGCAGTTCCATGAGGTGTGTTTAAGAACAGCCTACTTTGAGCTTAAATGCTAACATTAGCTTGATAACATGCTCACAATGACAAAGTGCTGATGCTCAGGCAGGTAGTGTTTACTATGTTTTCCAAATGAGTAATTATCACTAAACATAAAAGTTAGATAGGTGTGATCAGGTCAGGTTATCTTACATTTTCCAAAACATAAGCAAAGGAGACATGGAGAAAACTATCTAAATCAAAAGTTCAGGCAAAAATCCCAAAAGAACAAAATAAGTAAAGATGAAGTTGAGAAGTTTCTAGCAGAAAGAAGAATTATGCAATTCTTGCCAAAAGGAGCCGGTCTGACGGTCTGTGGCTCACAGGTGACAGACACCTGACTGTGAAATGTGCGAGTAGCAAATATTCTATTGGTAAGAAAATGGCCAGTTTTTACAAATTAGTGTGAAAAAGAAATGGGGGGTGGGGGGTGGGGGGTGTCATAGCTGCGGTTACTGTGAATTTTTTTACCTGTCTCATAGAAGCTGTGAAAACAAAAAAGACACAGTATACCATATTGACAATGAAGACTGCAAGTTTTTTTCTCTCAATAAGCATGAATTACCCTGACAGCTGAAGGTCTAAACACATCCTCGAGCACAAGCTACTATTAATCTAATCAGAGTCATCTTCCACTACTACTCGTGTTACCACAGGCACATCATTTCTGATTAGAGGGACATATTGCTCTTTATTCAGCAAACGAGCTATAGGAATTAGTTGGAGTCTGTCATTTTCATCTTCACGTTATTTCTTTTTTCCTCTTTGAGCTCTGGTAGGTTTCCCCACTCTGGTGTCAGCAGGAGCAGAAGAGAAGAGAGGAGAAGTGGGGCAGAGAGGTTTAACTGCAGGCGTACTCGCATGTCACTGCGAATCTTCTCAGAGGTGACACGATATGGAGGCAGCAGGACAGCTGATTAACACCAGGCTTCGTCTTACACTCTTAATTACGTTTCTCCCTCGCTCTGACGCCGTCTCCTGACTCTAGATGGTATGTACTGATGGGCTGGTGTGAGAGAAAAAAATGGGAGCAGGAGAGGAATACTTTATAGACCTGCTGAGTCTCTTTCATCATATCCCAAGCTAATGCAGGTGTATGTACAGTAGCTAGACACCGCAGACACACTAAAAGCGTCAGAAGTGAGCCGGGCATAATTGAAATTGCAACATATGGTCCTTTCAGGGACATTTTGTTATCCATCAAGCACTTGATCCATCAACTTGGTTCGACACAACCCAGCTCGCTGATGGCTCAGGGGCTGCTTACACTGACATCTGCTGCGACAATGCTGCACAAAGTGGTGGTGGTGCCACCCTGGTGCACCATCCATTACAGTTACGCCTTGACCGTGTTGTGGGAATCATTTGAGGGTAGACAGTTTTTATTTTAAGAGTAAAAGACCCCCTCTGATGAAAGTCAAGTTTTTATCCCTGTAAACATGTCCATATGGTGTTTTTATATCATGACTGAAATAATCATCAACACCATGACTGAGTGTTTCCACCTTGAACTGCAGTGAACCAATGACAGTCTCATAAAAACAGATTCAGACAGCCCGGGTTTCATACATCCCAAACCTAAGGAACCAATCCCGTCAACTTGTGGGGAAAGGGGGCGGGGCTAAATAAACCTGAAACTTTGTCAGTACAGAGAGCCAGAGTTAGCATTAGCACAACCACTAACACTGTTTCAGCCACTGCCAGTTACAATCTAACAAACAATAAACAAATAAAAGATGCTAACTACGCTAACTGTTCTAATACGTCTGCTGGGAGCGTGTCTATGTTCCCACAGCCCTATGTTCCCCTTTTATACCCTTTCAGAACGCTTTGCATCCACGTTCCACGGCGTCTTCACATTTATCAACCTCAGCGATCGTTTTTGTAAAGCATCGTTTTCAGTTACGGAATTCACCATTCTAATGTGGACGGAAGGGCTAACCGGATAAATATTACCCGGGTTAGTGTGGACATGGGCTTATGGGAACATATAAGACTGTGGGAAAATAGGGCCTAATTTTCAAAACATTCTTAGAAATGTGGGAACATAGGGCTGTGGGAACACAGGGCTGACCCCCGTCTGCTAGTCTCTGGTTCTGGTCTCAACAGACTCCTCATCTGAGTCTGGGTCTGACTGAGGCTCAAACATGTGGCTGAGTCTCTCTGATGTTTCCTCCTCTAACCATCTTGATACTCTCTGCTCTTTCACTGGTCACCGAAACCCTGTCAGTGTAGCCAGAGTTTGCATTAGCACAGCCACTAACACTGTGTCAGCCACTGCCAGTGCCACTGCCAATTTCTCAATGAGAAAGTAAGTGTATTTTTTTCATTTTTATGTGGGAAAATAATGCTAAACAAAATATTAATCTAAATGAAGTATTTTTCCATAGCTCAAAAAAGGAATAAAGGAAACTGTTTGCTTGTATTTGTCCTGTCACAAAATGTTTTGTATTCAAAGAACAACATGACAGTGTGCAGCCATGCTGCAGTTCCATGAGGTTGTTAAGAACAGCCTACTTTGAGCTAAATGCTAACATTAGCTTGATAACATGCTCACAATGACAAAGTGCTGATGCTCAGCAGGTAGTGTTTACTATGTTTTCCAAATGAGTAATTATCACTAAACATAAAAGTTAGATAAAGCCCAAATACACACTTGGGTGAAAATGTTTAAAGTCAAGGGGATTTCTGTAAGTAATGGAGATATGACACACCACATGATGTAGTGTAATAGCTAAATTAATGAGTTAGGACTGAAAAACATGAATTGGCAGCTTATACAGTTTCCTTTAAAAATCCTATGTGTTCTCTTTAATGATATGTGTTTTGCAGACAAATATCAAATGTGCTAAACTCCTGAACTTTATTTTTCCTAGAGAATAACTGAAGTGTAAAAAAAAAAAAAAAAAAATTTACTCAAGGAAAAGCTCACTCCATTTCTGTGAAATTGGCCCATCAGACTGCATAGTTCCATAGAAAGCACAAACTGTCACTGCGTTGAAGTTTCAGAGAGACAGTGCTGTTCTTCAGTTCTGACGACACACTTGGGACTGGAGCTTCAGAAACGCCTGCATGTCTCAACTCATCATCTGATGCCATCGTGGGTCATGGGCAGTGGGCATCACTTTGTGCCAACAACAGTAGCCTGGCAAACAAAACAGTTGGTGCCATGTGTCGCGTGGCGTGATTCATTTTGACATGCCTAGCGTCGAGTGTCTTCACAGCCAAGGCATTTTAAGTGAGTCATTTCTGAGAGTCAGCTCAGACTCCTGAGTGAAACTCTGCTCTGCAGGTCCCCAAACAAAACCCTGTATAGAGAGGTTAACGGTTTGCTCAGACTATAAAGCTGCTGTAATGATTTGCTACAGGATGCAATGCCTCATATAATGAGACCTCTGTGTTTTCAAATGAACATGGTTAGGCATTGACGGGTTACAAGGAAAAAGTAAGGATCAACAGAGTTTGAACAAAATATTTATGTACTTTCCCCTCTCACTGTCTCTCAGCATGGCAAACTGGAAAAACTGTTATTTTGCTACATGGTTATAACAGTAATTATAAGGACATGCGGCAACCACTCAAAAACCACTAAAAAAACCACAAAAAAAAGGCAGTGTGAGTAATCTATAGGGTAGGAAAATACACATCAAGTCATGTTACACTGTAGGTGCAGCAGGGGCTAATCCACCATAACTGTAGCACAATTATGTTTGTTCACGTACACAAATAATACAGATGTTGTTGGTGTTTGAATATTAAAAGAAATACAGTTATTTGTGGAAACGTCAATTTAGAAGAGAAAAAAGTAGCCAGTGTTTCTCAATATACATATTGTTTCCTTTGACTTGCTAATGCTAAAAAGCCAGTAAATTAGCCCTGGTTATCTTATATATCTTATTAATCCTGACCAATAATCAGGCCTTTGTCAAAAAGAGCAGTTTGAGCACTTAAGATGAAATGTGAACTACAAAACTACTGAATTGGAATTTCTCCCAAGACATCTGATTCTGATTGATTTTGCAAAGCAATCAATTTGCCTCAATGAATTTTAAACAACTATTTTTTTTTTAAAACCATGCATGACATTGCTTTAATGACTAGTACAAGTTCAGTCCTCACACGGGGGAATAAAAAAGACATTTCAAACAGCCTTTACTTATCTAGCCAAGCTTCAGTGTAGCTGTGAGAGACTTTCCATAAACCAATTAGGGGAAGAAAAGGTCATACAGTAGCCTTGGAGAAAAGGAGATAAAAGCCTGATTGGATTGGTTCATGCTCTAATTTTGACCATCACACTTTTCACACTTTATAGTTATTTAACTGAGCACAGAAGTAGAGAGAAGATGAGACTATATGCTCATTTCATTCTGTTTCCCGAACGCTACTGATAAAAAAGAGCAAACTTATCAAAATGTATTGCAAGCACCCAGATCTCTGTGTTCGTCTGATGCAGAGTGTGCCCAAAAGATGAAAATTGATCGCAATCTATAATGAAGTTTTGTAAGAATAACAACAACATGAGACATGAGTTGCTTATCAGTGAAAACAAGAGGAAAGAAGAGTCAGCTGCAGGAGGAAAATCCCATGCTGTAGTATAAAAGTGGTGTAGCCTACTCACTCCGTGCTTCATGAGAACGTCAAGTAAAATTCCTCTAAGTATAGCACTGTACTTGAATTACAGTTTAGACTTCACACTGACATGTACAATCCGGGGGGGGGGGGAAGAAGGGGGGGGCTTTTGCCATTACTTAATTAAATACATCGCTGTGGGATAAAAATTCAAATTCAGTGATTTAGTTAAAACTTTTTAATTGCAAACACAATTTTAATGAGTTGCTGTAATGACTTAATGAAGACTTAATGTCTCTCAGTCTATATTTGATAAGTGCAGAGTTCCCTCAATTTACATGCCCAGAAACACTGAACACAGACAGCGCACTGACACAGCAGGCAATTCATTTTCAAACTGTTTCTTAAGTCCAGAGAGTTTGTGGACGGTCTCCCTGTGACCTTTGTAGAGATATTCAACTACACCTTCTAACACTGATAGAATATCTTGTAGATTACCTATTTAGAGAAACCAGTTGAAGACAGTTATTTCTTTCATTATATCTACCTGTCTCCTACACTGTGTATATCCTAAATGTTTAATCATTGTTATTCATTTAAATTCAGATGACTAATTTCTGAGAGTGTGCTCTGAGGCTGTAAAGAGAAATAACCTGAACACATTTGTTGAAATGGATACATCTTCTCCAGCACGTCTCATGCAGGGCAGTGGATGCAGTGTGGGACTATATGAACATACTTTCTTGAGGTTTGAATTATATTTAGTGAAATCATAACAAAAAAATTGTGTCATGTACATTTATGCAACTTGTTTATCTATTGAGGCTCTAAAATATCTTTGAATTGGGTCTACAAGGTGCAGAAAAGAATTTGTGGGAGCACAGGAGAGAGATTTAAAGTGTCATAATTGATGACTGGCCCACCTGAGCTCCAAGACTGCAACCGTCGAGGTTGAGGGAACCAAAGTCCTACAGGAGGGAATTAGTGTCCAGAAGTGTTGTGTTTGGCAGATGGGCTTAATATATGCTCTGAATCCAAGCATCCCAACGTACAAAAATGTAGCTGATGTAGTCTATTTTTGAAATGTTTAAAAGCTTATTGTAAGACTTTTGGTATGTAGATTCAACATTTAAAATATCACAAAACTAAATAAAAGAGTACAGAAAAACTTACAGGTTGTGGTGAAGATTGGGAATAGCTGTAATAGCTGAGAGCATGTGGTATCTTTGCAATGATGTTAATTGCCTGACGTGTTGTTTAATTTACAATGCTCAACTTACTCGTCAGTGGTGAGGAAAAAATTGAATGATGGATTTCCAAAGGTAAATAAAAGAAAAAACTAATCTATATTTACTCAACTTTTAACAGGTTGTCAACTTGTGTTGATATACTGACTAGAACATCACACAGGAATTAATTTATTTAGCAACTTTAAATTTCTAGTTTTAATTTTCAGAGCGAAGACTCCTCTGTTCTGTAGTTTGAATAATATTCCTGACGGATGCGTGTCTTTAATACATGTGAAAGTTGTTTCTGCTCATAGTAAAGTAAACAATATTAACCATGACGAAGACTACTATCAACCCCTGCACAATTAAAGTTTAACAAGTCATTGGGCGCAGCCACGCATGTTGTGTTTGTACTGACTCTGATAATAAGTGGCTTCAACAAGAGCAGCTGCAGCTTTAAGTTCGTCATGTTAGATTGATGAAAATGTAAAGGGAAAACAAGTCTGACACATTTGTCAGCATGACTGATCAGCTGTTAATTTAAATAGTTTAATAAACTCAGTACGCTTTACAGTCTCAATAAGTGTATGTAACTTTTGAACACTATGTTTTCTATTCTGGTTTAATCTTGAAATGTTATGTGTATATATAGTATATATATATATATATAATATATATATATATATATATATATATACACACACACGACACACAGCAACATATATATATATATAGTATATATATATATATATATACATGACCATTCTCCCCTCATAAGCATAAATATAAAAGGAATTATTATACAATATTTCTAATAAATGCAGCTGATTTTGAGCTGTTGCCAGTTTGGTTTTTACAGTCATATACTCATATACTAATAGAAAATGTCTGATGTGGTAAGTATTACCAGACATTCCATACATCTGGTTTTAAATTTGTTTTTTGTTTTTTTTCTGATGGTAGTTTATATAATGTAAATGTTTTTCTCTCTCCTAAGAACTGCTGCTAAGGCAGCTTTTTTTTAACTGTTAAATAAGTTGGACTATATTTAAAAAATCTTTTTTTAAACACTTGGGGGGATGGAAATCTATTTTGAGTGGGAGTTAATATTCAATATACATTTTTTATATTCAGTCAAATAGTTTTTGACAGCTCTATAATTTTCCAGGATTGAGTGTCTGTGGAGAGACATGTATGTATCTGCAATAAGCATCTAGTCTGGTGTTCTCTACCTTGAAGAAGAGGGCTTCCTCATCAGTTTTTGGGACAAACATCCAATAAGAACAGACATCCATGTAACCACTAACCAGCTGTGGCTGCTGGGTTACGCACATCACCCAATTCCTGAACCAGATACAGATGTATGTGCACATATAATGTAATTTTAATGAGTACTGTGGTTCATATGTTTAATTAAATAAGAAGCCAAGAGCATATAGTATTTGACAGTGTGCCTACTGGTTATCCATCCAAACAATTAACACTGCATTTCTTTTTATAAGTTATTGACATTCCCGATATTGATTCTGAAAACAGTGGATGTCATCATGATGACCACTGGAGCCTCATTATCCCAGCCATAGAATTCCCTCTGACTGATGGGCAAATGACAGCTTTAAGAGATGCAGTCAAGCCAAGAGCTGCATCCCAGTCCTTTGGCTGCGATATTTACGTTGCTGCTGTTCAATTTTGTGAGCATGTTCTTTCTCTGTTTCTTCTTCTTTCAACTATAAAATGTGAACAGATGCCTTCCCCCCCGAGAAGAAGAGTTTACCTCGGTGTATGTTGTATGTTGTAATCACATATTTAGGTTGTTCAATGAATAAACATGGTTCAATGTATAAAACATTGCATTCCTTAAGATGTAAAGGCTCTGTAAATGAGATTTTAAACATTAATACAGCAACTACTATTCTCTATGTAAACATAGAGTGGAGTAATGGCGTCACACCCACTGTGTGTTGTAATCTGAGGTTCTCTATTCTTTGTTTTGGTCTAGTTTGTCGCCACAACATAATTGGTGTGTGCATGCTAGTGCACGTGAGTCCCTCCTTGTTCAACGGTTGCCCCTCCCCACATTTACACAGGGACCCGGCCACACACGAGATGGCACAGGGCAGTACGCAGCGTTCAGGTGAAACTGACCTTCCATAATTTCCTGGCTAAAAAGGCCTCCAACAAAGAAATACGATAAGAGCAGAGCATAGGTGCACAAAACTTCTATAATTTCCAGTTTTTACTGGCTCCGTCAGTGTCCATACCAGCCCTCTCTGTGTACCGGTCATTCCTGCAGCCCAGTCCCAGCGGATAAGTCCACGGCTGAAGTATTGGCAGAGCCAATACTGGTCTGGCTTTATCGAGATAGAGGGTTCCAGCTTCTCTTTGAACTGGCTTTCCTTCTCCTTCATAGCTAGGTAACTTGATGGCTACATAGTGCTGCATATTTGTTGTTGTTAATGACTAGCTACAGTAGCCATGTTACCTAACTTGCTGTTACTGATGTCATGAATTTGTTTGGCAAATGTTGCTAGCGTGGGTTAACGGTTGAGACTGGATTGTTTTTTGTTGGCTCATGTACACAGTGTAACTTTCTTCAGTTGTGCTTCCCGTTGTGTGGTGAGGGGGCCGTTTTCACTGCACTTTGTAACACCTTGCTGAGAACTGAGAACTGAAGGTAGGGGGTGTTGTGCACCTTTAAATATTAAGAAGACGATGCAGTCGCTCATCGCATTCAAAAGTTGTTCCACATTTGTCCAGAATTATTATTATTCTGATTTGTTTTAAAACACCTAAAGAAAATGGCTTCATGTGAATCAGATTTTAATATGAACACTGAGGTTGACAGATGTTTTACTGCGAAGACTTTCATCCCCTTCAGCTGTAACAGTCTGAGAAAATACAACTCGTACAGTCAAGTTCACTTTAACTCCTGCTTGAATGGTTTATTTCAGTGCAGAGATTGTTTACAAGGAACGTGTTAAACTTCTAATGTGTCAAACTTACACCCAATATTTCATGGAACTTCATGTACAGCACATTTTTATGTGAGAGCTGAGACTGACAGATGTTTTTTTAATACTACAAAAACTTTCATCGCCATCAGCTCTAACTGTCTGAGAAAATAAAATCAGCACAATCAAGCTCACTTTTGACTCCTGCTTGAATGGTTTCTCTCAGTGCAGAGAATACTCACAAGGAATATTTTAAACTTGTCAAACCTATGTCAAACACATGCGTGCTTATCGTTCACTACGGAGTCAAGGAGGACAGAGAATCTGCCAGTGCGTCTTCTGGAGAATCTGTGTTCTCCTTGTCAAGTGGTAGGTCCATTTAGTTTTTACATGTATAAATATTCAGCTAACAACTGTTTAAACATTCACGTTTTTAACAGAGCACTTAACAAGCTTAAATGTTACAACAACATCTTTTGGTACAAGATCAAAGTTTGTTTGGCAAGTGCAAATACAGGCCAGGATGTCGCTCTTAAAAGATGTGTAACCGCCGAATAGCCTGGGATGTGCGAGGTCTCATAGCAGAGTAAATGGGTAAACTTTTCGACAAGGTTCTGGTGAGGTCATCAGAATAAGTTTTTCTTTTTGTTTTTTTTTTCCCATGTCAATTCTTAAAAATAAAAAAAAATGAATAAAATCTTTTCCGTACAATTGCATATGAAGAAAAGGTGTTGTTTCTGGTTGTGTTTAGAGAAATTAACAGCAAAATTAATTTTGTAATGTTGCATTAAAAACATAATTAATCACTGAAACAAAGTAACAATCTGATATGAGCTGGTTTCTTCAGGTTAGTATTGATCCTTGTTGTTGGTTAAATTAAATCCCTGATGAAAGGACAGTAGGTTTTCTTCCTTTGTTTATTTAGCATGTTCTTTTAAATGGTATATCCTTTTCACGCAGGTACCAATCTTTGTTCTCCGCATGAGAAGCCCAAATATCACCCGGTTCCTCCTGTTGTTGTGGGAGTATAATCTACTTTGTTCCCTTGAATGCAGAAAGAAAAGAGAGGATTTTGTATTGATGCAGAGAATTAGGAACATTAGGTCTCATTAAGAGACTCGATCACGGCCTGCTTGTGTGCTTTTCTTGATATTCGACGTGCGAGAGAGATAGTGGAAGCCTGAAGTGATCGTTACAAAGAGAAGCACATTTATTCTTTCTGTCAGCTGCTGAGACACAGTGGATGCTGCCAATGAATCTCTAATTTCTTAAGCCACTGAGATGGCGAAATCCCCCCCCGCCCCCCCCCCCCAAAAAAAAAACAAGCACTTTGCAGAGGAGCCTTGTTCTCCTTCCAGTGTTGTTGTTGTTGCACGGGAAGAAAGAGACAGAGAGGGAGCTCAAGGAGAATGAGGTAGGAACAGCGTATCCATTTGATCAGCATCACAGAGAGCCCTTTGAATGCAAAATAAGATGTATGGCTTCTGTATGGGGAGCCATTTTTATTCATGACTGTGAAAACACCAACATAGCTTTATATTGCTTTTTTTATAAGCAAAGAACCAGCATGCATTTTCCATCTTCTTCTTTTTCACAACGCTAAATCTAAAGGTTAAAAGTGGAACTCGACGGTGTGGTAGAGTATTAAACTCATACTTCAGCTGCCTCTCTAGGCTGCTGTTCTCTTTGTGTCTGTACCAGTGCTGCTATGCTATAAATAGGGAACCTCAGAAAAGTGAGGTAATAAAAGTGTCATGATTTTGCAATGAAGAATGATACCTTTGCTGTTGAGTTTCTCCAATGGGCTGATGTATCAACTCGGAGGCCCTAACTCTCTCAGAGGAGGGAACTCACTGTGCCTCTTGGTGTCAGGTGTACTTCAGCAACATAAAGACTGGCTGGTAGTTGAATAGGAATATCTACCCTGTGTTCCCCTACTCTGACCGTTCACCATATCTTTCTCTTTTCTCTTGACTCCTTCCTGCATTTCTTCCTGCTGTCTTTCCCCACATGGCCATTTTCCTGCCCCCATGTCTATTGCCTGCTTTCGTTTCTTTCATGCTGTCTGAAAGTTAAAGGCTTTCATTGACTTCGCTGACTCTCGCAAGACTCTTAGGAGCACTCGATTTGAGTCTCCCAATCCTAACGCTGACATCTCCTCTCAGTTAAATCTGGCACCTTAGCTGCACATGGTGATGGCTTTGGTGGTCAATTAAAAGAAGGATTTGGTCCTTGGTGGCAGGTTACAGAGTTAAATATAGGAACACAGCAATAATAATATAGATTATCCTTTATAAATAAGAAAGATTATACTTGAAAAGTTCATGTGTACTGGCTGAAATTCGTTCCCTACACAGAAAAAAAAAATGCTATCCTAGTTTTGGGACTCAGTACATTCAAGGCGGTGGAGACTGGTGATCACATGTTTCTTTGTTCCACAGACAAAGAAACTTACTTCTTCACAGTTCCTCACTGTTCACACTTGGGGACGCCCGTCCCCCAGGGATATCACTTACCAGTCAGTGTTGGTCAGTGTGTGACATGTGACCCCCCCAGGGGGTCACTAGACAAAACCAGATCTTCTTCTTTGATCTTCTTGCTCAAGAGCAGCAACTTCTCTCCCCTCTCGGCCTTTCGAGGAGCAACAAAGCTCCCAGCACCAGGTCAGCGAAGGTTACATGGAACAACAGCTTTCCTGTAGGCCTGCTGGCAGCAGACTGCAAAACTCTCCCTGACTCTGCTTTTCAACACAGAGTGAACAAGTTAACTTCAGTGCCAGCGGCTATGACACAAAGTCTGCCAGCTGATTTTCCAAGCAACAGGAGCCACAGCAGAGTTAGCATGGAACAGGCAACTCTGTAAGAAGAAGAAAGAGGAAACCAGCGAACCTCCTCCGCAACACAGAGACCACACAGCCAGACAGAACTTCACAACAAAGAAACTCACACCTTCCCTCTCCCACACACCAGGCGGTTTCAGCTGCCATTTTGAGTAGTTTCTTTGTTTACTGCCATCTTGTGTAGTTTTCTTTGTTCAGGCCATGTGGACCATTCTGAATCAGCCATCTTGCCCCATACACACACACACACACACACACACACACACACACACACACGTATATACTTTAGACTCGACATTGTGTTTCTACTCACTCTACTCAGTAGAACTCCAATCCTTCAGATGTAGCTTACTGTTGATATGGTAATTTGGTTATAGTTATTAAGTTAATTATTAATATGAGTTCCAGATTAATAGTAATAATTTGCGACTGAACCAATATTGGCTATTCACCCATGCTTTTTTTAGGTTGGTGCCCCTGAAGACTTTAATTCATTTTAAAGTTATTATTTACTATAAATATTTTTATTATTATTATTTTGTTAATTTATGATAGCCAATAAATTGATAAACTGAAGGTCCAACATGTGGTGTCCCGCTCGAGAGTCAGAGCACAGACCCAACACCAGTTTACTACAAGAAATGTCATTACTGCATCACACTAATACAGTATGTCTGCATGACAGTCACCACCAATGAACTATAGGTTTTCTTCAACTAGCAAAAAAAAAAAAAAATGGTGTCAACTTGTTAGGTATTCACTATGCAAACAAGATGAATGTGGTGTTCCTCAAAGCAGGTGTGCATCACCACGATCTAAGATTACTGTAAATATCTCTGGTGTCATGTCTGACAAAATATCAAGACATTGTTTTGGTTTTACAGCAACAACCACTTTATTGTCTCACTTCAGCCTCATTTCTCTTTCCAACACGTTGTCCAGCTGCAGCAGGAAACTATTTTCAGCAAAGCTAGAATGTCTGGTTGTATGCCTCCACCAACCAGTGAAGTTTCCATTTTTTTTTTGTATGGTTTATTTATTTGTCTAAAAGGGACAATGCAATTTAACATGGTTCCAATACAAAGCATGATACTAATGTGTTGAACAGAGAGGGTTTACAGATATGGCTAATTTTCAACTATTCTCTCTAGTTGGGCTTTAACATGTACAGTCTAATTAAAACAGTCAGTTTTCATTATCATAAAACTGAAATACAGTACAGATATGAAAGTAGAGTAAAATACTATATTGATTTACATTACATTTACTCATTTGACACACACTTTTATCCAAAGCGACTTCCGATTATGTGTGTAAATGTACATCCATGTTTGTCCAGACTCATATCATATGTTTAGTGAACACTTTCCAACCAGTCACCAGTTCAGTGTTCATATTGTCACTGTGAAGTTGAGCTTTGACCTTTTGGTCATAAAATGTGATCACTTCATCATTCTCTCTTATTGGACATTTGTGTGGAATTTTGTCATAATTTGCATAATATGAATTCTTGAGTTATTGCCAAAAATGTGTTTTGTTAGGTCACAGTGACCTTGACCTTTGACCTCTGAGCACCAAATTCTAATCAGTTCATCCTTGATTCCAAGTGAATGTTTGTGCCAAATGCGTATTAATTCCCTTTAGGAGAGAATGGGACAGACGAGCGGACGGACAACAGGAAAACATTAAACCTGTCACTGGCACAGAGGCATAAAATCCTACAAAAACCCACTGTACTGTTCCCACCCAGCACCAAATGACAGACACACAAAGACTGCAACTAGCTGATGAACATAGCGAGCAAATGAGCAGCTGAAGAGACAGGTAGTTTTCTCAGGGGCAGGAAGATTTGTGGATTGGCTTAAAAAACATGACTCCAAATGAATGTTAATGTTGTCTATTGGATGAGTAAATAGCCAAATGTTTGCTAAAACGTTTGCCATATCAACTTTATAGGGTGATAATACTGTATGTACGTGCCTATGTAGAGTTTTTCTGTAACATTTCTACTATCAAAAGAGATGAATTCATTTTCTACTTTCCTTGAAGCACGTGCACTACGCTATTAATTTGTCATGAATGCGTTCATGTCATCAACTCCTCCAACCTGAGAAACCATGCAGGTCGTTTTTTTCCAGCCCTCTGATACGACTGATAGGAGTGTCTCCTGAAATAGTGCCCCTATGGTGGCAGCAGTACCAGACCTTGGTTGTCATGGTTACAATAAAAAACATGCAGACTATACCGGGAGTGGTGTACCTACCTTTTTTACCATGTTTACTATAATAACTGTCATGGTCAGATTTAGGCACAAAAAACTACTAGTTTAGGTTTAGGAAAAGATCATGATTTGGGTTAAAATAAGTACTTCCTCAACATTAGATGATGTTTGTTGTCATGGTTACAGTAATAACAACTTGGTTAACTTTGTAAAACATGAATAATGAAAAACTTCTACTTTCACATGGGAATCAAACACCACTCTCCTGTGTCATATGTTTTGTGTTTTGTTAACCCATCCATCCACCACAGCCTCCTCCTGATGTGGACTTTGGCTCTCTTTATACTATGCACTGCACTTTTCCCTATGCTACTGTCATAATTACTACGACCACTAGATGTCACCTAACAACAAAATCTATGGGTCATCAATTAAAAACTGGGCTTCTAATCGATGTGGTTTGGACTTTGTGAGTTGTTTTGACCAGAATGTGACGTTGTGAAGTTGGAAATCCTTGATTTGGAGACCTATTTGGAGTTGTTTCTGTGGAAACACTTTGCAATGGAAGAGTCTACATGTATAAAGACACCACAAATCTTTGACAATTTGTCATGTGACAAACACTGCCCCAAAACACAAATATCATGTCTGAAGAAAAAAAAAACCATTGTCATCCATTTCTTCTTTTTATGTTCAACTACTAAAAAAAATAGGTGCTAAAACACTGGCTGTCAGCCCAAAGGGGGTTTGTTGAATTATGGTAAACACGAGAGAGCTATGTGTTCAAGAGAAAACAAACAAAGCATTTAATATAGCTAGTGGAGAAAAAAAAAAACACAGAGCCATGAATCCTGGTGTCTTTATATGACAGAGGAGATAGGAGACACAGCTTCTTTTCCTATAAATCCCAGAGACAGGAATTTATTTCAATATGAAAATCAATTAAACAAAGCCGCTGGAGTATAAAAGCACATTTTTAAACTTACATCATGTTTGGAAATGTGTTCTGTTCTTTTGCCATGAACTGAAACACAGCTACAAATCCCCCTAAAATCAATGCTTCATTTAGGCTTTCATTTCTGATACTTGCCACTATGCTTGAACTGCTTGACTTTGCAATGTTGCAGAGTGCATTTGTAATCAAATCCTGCTTTTATATACTGTTTGATTGTAAGGAAAGAATGGGATCTTTTTTTCCTTTCTATTCATTCACTTCATGATTTCTATATAAAATGGATGAATCAAATATTGCAGTAATTCAACCAATATATCATATTATGTATCGAGATGGTGTGCACTTGTATGGCACAGAAACATCTCTGTGGATATTGCCTTTTCAGTCCGATGGCGACCGTAAATTGAACAAAACATTACACTGCCTCCTGATTATATTTCACAGAACCAAAGTGCAAACAGCAGGAGATTACATCTAAAAAATCTTTCAGTATATAGACATTACAGTGCAACTGTGTTAAAACCTGTGAACCAGAAGAGTCACAGATTTCAGGACAAAACAATCTCCCTTTCTATCTGCCATGTTCACAGAGGAGAGCTATTTAAACTGATTGCCATTAAATTTGGTACAGATATTCATGTTCTGCTTAGCATAAATAATAATGACTTTTTCTCTACCTAGGTCCATCATACTTTGATTTGTCCAGTACATTTGTTTATGACCAAAATTCATGCAAAACTAATGAGAACCCCATCAGCCTCAACTGTACTTTAATTAGCCTGTGCTAGCATGCTAAAATAAGATGGTGAAAATGTTAAACTTGCTAAACATCAGCATGTTTACATAGAGTGCTGCAGGAATGAGTCCTAAAACCCAGAAATTCTTTTGCTTATTTTTTTATTTTTTTTTATTTTTTTAGCTTTTAGCAGTTCTGGTTCCCTCGTCCTGAAGACTATGGGTTTTTGAATGGCTTTTAGGTTAGATGGCTGAAATAAGGTCTGTGGTTAACACAAGCTCTAGAGATTTTTACGTTTTAATCTATGAATAAATTACATCAATTATTACACCAATCCTGATTTCTTTAATCTTTTACGTCTCTTAAAAAAGGCTAATAAGTGTCTAAATCAGACTACAGAGGTTGTCAGGGACGTTAAACGTCTTCACAGCGAACATGAAAACCGATCCACTCACCTGTCCACCTTTACAGCCTTGTTTGTGTTTGCTCTTACAAACTGTTACTTTGGAAGAGGACAGGCTTTTGTAGAAGAGGTCAGAGCTAAATCAAAATACAAATTGAAGTTTAGCGGTGGTGACGTTGAAGTCATGTGGTGTAGTTGGTTTGTAGCCTAACATTAGCTTTAGCATTAGCATTAGCTCATAAAGTGGTGTTCGGTAGTGAAGATTATGCTGCTGAACAAAACATGAGAGTATCATAAACTTGTTTGTCACAGAGCTTCTTTTCAGCAGTAATCCAAAATCCATTGATGTTTTGTTGAACCAGGGTGATGCTAACATCCAGGCTGACCTACAAAAATACATGATCTCTGTGACACAATAAACCCTATTGTTATCGTGTCACCATCTGGCAACACGATGTAACCATCTGACAAATGCTACTGTGACCAATCAAAGACATGCAAGCGCTTACTCCTGGTGGATTGTAGTGTGAACTCCATATTTCATATTTCTGTTATTTTCCGTACAATCATCATGTCCAAATAAAAGTAGTTGCCACAGTGTTTTGGCATCTTACAATCTTTTATTCCAACTGGACTGAACTGATTATGTTTCACTGTCTCACCGAACAATACGCTCCCACCAGAGAAGCCCCTTACTTGATTAATTACTATTACTGTTTTAACACAGAGCTGTGTTTGATCTGAACGCCTGCTCGGTCTTGTTCTTAAATAAAGTCAAATGAAGTTACTGAAAACCAACTGACACACAGTAAATCTGTGGCCAGGTGCTATTCCAGAAAAAAGAGTATTTGTTGGTCTCTGGGTCCCAGGGCAAATAATGAGGCTGGCATATTGGTTGCCGTGTGCACTGTACTTAACGGGAACAGGACACATTCACAATGCACAGGGGGTGAATGTGGGCCTAACAGCATATGTGTGCTCTGGGGCCTCTTCACAGGTTAATCCATCCATGATGTGGATGCTTCTGTCCATATTCTGTATTTTTGTGTACCACAGGTCTGGGCCCAGGTTGGGCTGTTTAGAAATAATGCAAGTGCTTCCTTCTCTTTCCGTTTTAATGTTAATGTAACCCTGTACACAAACATTTCATGATTCACCTTGGTCAGATAATTAGCAGACATAATACATTGTTTAATTTTTGCACAGATGATAGACATATAATTACATCTTCCTGTCAACCCTACCGATTCTTCCAGGCTGATTGCCCTAAAAGACTGCTTTGATATCACCCAGCCTGACAGTCGAAATTAATGGAAAACTTGGGAGTAATTTAAGATACAAATCTGGACTTTGAAAAACAAGTACAAGGCGTTATTCTCTAAAAATCAATTCATTTCTGTCTGCCATTGACATGGAGAAAGTTATTAAGCATGCAAACTTATATATATACAGTATAACGTATGATTTTTTGTCTATAAATCTCTATACTTAACTCACGGTATGTAATTTCTGCCACTAGGGGTCTCTCATTGAAAACAATAACAATACAGCATGGGATCATGGGAGTTGTTGTCTTCTCCCAATTTGGATTCCGTCAGTGTCAATCCCCCAAGAGGTTTTTACCTGGAGCTGAATTATCCAGAGGTTTCATTCGCTCCAAAACAAATAGACCCGGTGATATATAATCATTAAAAGCAATCAATAAAGCAGTTTAACATTTAAAGTCAGTGTTTCGCCGACGCTGTATAGCGGACACGAGGCGTCAGGGAAGGGCTGGGAGCCGAGATTGCCTCTAACTTTTTTCTCTCTAATTAAAACCGGTGGAAACACAGAATGAAGCAGTTTCACCTTAAAAATCACTCACTCAAAATCATTCACTGATGATCTTCCGCAGACACAGGATGTCACGGAGGTGCTGAGATCCAGTTGTCGGATGACTAAAATCCTTCATCCAGTTCAAATATATAGTTGAAAATGACCAGAGTGTGAAAAATGTATCTTAAAAATGTGGCTTAAAACTGGTAAAAAGTCAATTTTGAGCTTCTGGGAGGCAACCACAACGCCGATGCATTCACACCATGTCACTGACAGGCGACCAAATGAAATAAGTAAAATCACGTATTTCTCTAGGTTTGAGAATTGCTTGAAACATTTGGGATAATGTAATAACACAACTCAA
This sequence comes from Seriola dumerili, assembly GCF_002260705.1. Taxonomy (NCBI): domain Eukaryota; kingdom Metazoa; phylum Chordata; class Actinopteri; order Carangiformes; family Carangidae; genus Seriola; species Seriola dumerili. The sequence goes on along the minus strand of NW_019174305.1, from coordinate 4,204,466 downwards.
ACAATATATGACATAAGTCTAGTCTAGTCTGGAAAAGTTACATATCATAACTTAAAAATACACATAGTTACTGTAAAGAAATCCTCAACTCTATCTAACACCTTTGGGATGGATTGACTGCAAGTCAAAATCTTATGGAAAGCAGAACAGTGAAGGCTTTTACAGCATCATATTCTGCCCATGGTTTTTGGACTGAGATGTTCAACGGGGTGTGGTGAACAGCATTTGGGTGTCCACATATTTTTGTATGCCATATAGCCTATAGTAAGTGGGAGCAGCACATCATTAGGTAATTCCCTAAAAACTTCAATCCCACTAGTTCCAGGTGGGCAGACATCCCACAATCTATAATACACTTGATGAATTAAAATGGCAGAGTGCCCATTAAAGAAACCCTCAATGGAATTTTCCACAGTCCACAAACCACACGGAGAGAATTATTAGAACTTTCCCAACATTTATTGATGATCGCACATCACAGAGGTATTGGACGGGCTTGGGTATGAATTATCAGAAATATACTAAAACCTTTACATGTGATAAATATTTCAAATATAAGGGGATCATTATGCTGTGCAAAACTCTAAATTTATCACCTACTTTAAGTTTCATCTCAGAATCCTCGCCTCAAATCACATTTCAGCAGGATATGAGCGTGAATTTTAGTTTTCAGTAAGAGCTGTGTTGTTTTTTGATCTGTTCGTTCATTTGTCCATTTGTTTATTCATGTGTGATGTTCTTTCTTTTCATTATGATATTTTTAGACTGCAAACCCACAGCTCTGCACTGTGTCCTCCGAGTGAGACCTGTTGAAGGTCATTATCCACTGTATTTACATATAATCTCTGCTCCCGTTTGAAGTAGTTTTATTTGTTGGAGGAAAAAAAAAGTTATATTTAGAGAGAAGTGTGTCAAGTCCTGCTTCGTTTCAGCGCTGTTAGCTGACTCTGTTAGAGGAGTCTGTCAGGGGTTGGAGCAGCCAGTGACCTTTTAGACAGCCAACACACACGGCAGCCTCCAGTCACCTCTTCAGCTTTAACTTGGCATGTGAAGACTCCGCTGAAGGCTCCCCGACACCCACCAGCTCCAGCACATCTCTCTTCGGATGTACACGCCGCACGAAATACACACTCGTTTGCTCACATGCGCTATCACACAATAGAAACCACACAGAGCTGTTTCAACATTCTGCCAACCTTATGTATGCATTCACATGACTCTCAGACACTAGCTCTCTCTTTTTCCTCTCCCTCTCTGCACCTCTGTCTCTGTCCTCTCTCCTTTTCTCACAGTCACATGCAAACACACTCAGTGAATCAATCTCCTTGGATTGGATTGATGGCCCGCAGGCCTTCTGCTGACTAAGGTGTTGCCAAATATGGTGAGTTATTGGGAAATTATGCTTAGCTGCCACTCTATCTGGGATGGTGATCCACTTTGTCAATCCTGATCTTTAGCTGCTGTCACCGTACTACCACCCAGCTTGCCTCTGTGACCTGATGCTGCTTGTGGAGACAGCAGATGTCACTACAGGTGTGATAGATGCATCCCAATGAGTTCAGTCTTCACTTATTTTGATCAATATTAGTGACCTCCAAAGAGAAACGTTATATTTGCTGATGAATTTTAGTCTGAATTATGTGCCAAAAATTAGGGCACGTGGATATTGATTAATCGGAAATAAAACAGCCCACGCTGTCGAGATTCTTGCAGAAACAGTGAAGGAAAAAGAAACAAATGCCTTTATGTGGTTTGGGGATTGGAGAAACAAAGGCACAGAGAATTTCTCTTTCCTTTCATGCCCGGTCATTTCCATATGTCCTCCTTGCTCTCCTACCCATCCATCACATTTCACTCTGGGCAAGACAGCTGTCTGGGGCTGAAGCATATTCACAGTTCAGCAGTCCATCAAATTGCACCAAATACAGTAATTCTTCAGTCAAGCTGGAGCAGGGGGTGGAGGGGTGGGAGGCAAAAAGTGTCAAGGAGGCAGAACTGTGTTGCTGAACCCTCCCAACCTTAACCCTTGAAACACCACGCAGACACTTTGTATTCAGTGTAAGTTCTGCAAAAGGGCAAAATGTCGTCTCCTGTCATAGTGACCATGGTTGTGTGAAGGCAAATTCAAGACATTCCTGTAATAAAGACCGAGTTTATCCTTGATGCGTAAATGTTTGTTTTCAAACATTCAAAGCAGACGTCATGGGAACAGGCTCAGACATGAGAGAGACTTCAAATTTTCATTTAAATTGTGCAGCTGAATGTTGCAAATAGACTTTGTTTTCTACAGGATGTCACTGACCTCAATTATCTGACAGCCACTGTTCTCCAGAAACAGCTTTGATGTTATCACAGTCAAACTGATTACAGGAACATATTTCATGATTTTTTAGTTTAAGACAGTTGCATAGAAAACATTTACAGGCCTTAATCATGATCATAATCTTAATCATTTGAAATAAAATTAATTCACAAATGGTTTCTTGTTTTCCCCTTTTGATTTTTTTTTTAAATAACAATGACAGTTATAATAATTGTACATGAGAGGACTTGCTCACACATCAGCTGCTCAGGTGTTGAAATCCACAAGACATTTCATCTAAGCAACGCATGTCTGTGGTTAGAACAGACTGTATTGTACAGAATGGAGTGCCACTGGATGGTGAGGTATGAGTAGTGGATAACAGCATCCCACTAAGTCAACACAGTTCAGCGTCAAGGTCAGGTTTGCTCGAGATCCAAAGATTGTCTTTGATTGTCAGTAAAGAGGCCTCTGTAATTTGCTGTGTTAGATTGTTTTACAGCATGTACCATCACCTGTTGCTGTGATGGAAACTAGATCTTTTTTTCTTTTTTTTTCAAAAAAAAGAAAGAAAAGAAAAGCAGTTTGCGGTGACCTGATGGCTGAGTGGTTAGGGCGCATACAGAATGGGTGGCTGGCCAGACCGTTTACTGCATGTCACTCCCCTACTCTCTCTCCCCATCTGTCTCCACTGTCCCTGCTAAATAAAGGCATAAAAAGTGTCCCAAAAACATTAATGTAATAACTCCATTTAAATATCTGTCCTTTATATATTGCAGTATCACTGTTTATATTAAAATCCCTAAATAGAAGCATTTCATGAAGGCTTATTCTGTTTTAATCAACCCAAATCTTTTAAGATCTAAACTCTTATTCTGTCAAATGCTGTTAAACAGAATGATTAACAAGCAAACGTCTCCAAGAGACAAGGTCTTTGCTTGTACTCATATAGTTTAGCGTAGCTACTGTGTTCCCAAGTATTCCCATTGTGTGTGAGAATATACCGCGGATAACAAACAAAAATGTCACTGTAACAGTCGACACAGTTGCAGATGAGGATAGAACCGAGATCCAAAGGGAAATCGGACATGAAGGTTCAGCTGTGATCCATTGTAGGTAGGTAGGTCCAATAAAGAAATGCCACACATGATGGCTTTATGATTGCATTTCGTATACAACCTTTAAAATGCATTTTACCACCATTAAAGGTAAAGGACAAATTGCCTTGTATCCAATATGCGTGACACATTTCTTTCTTCAGCCCTTGTGAAAGAAGATAGCCACAGTTATCTAAAAGGCAGTGGTCCTGCTGAAGCATATTTCAAATGTAACTTCCTGTAAGTATAACTGTATATGTGTGAGAGGTTTATTGTGCTGCTGAGCTCTTTTCCCTCTTTTTCCACTTTAAGAGGTTTATGACTTTTTGGAAAGGCTTGGATTTGAATGAGCCTTTGTTCTCTCTGGGGCATGTTGATCCTTCACTTGAGAGTGCTTTGTTAACCCACTAAGTGAGCACACAAGTGCACTTTATTTAATGCATGAAGGTGGCACCTAGCCAGCTGCTGCACATTTTTATATTATAGCAGGCTTCACTCAAATCCCCTCTATTAAAGGCTGCCAGCTTCCACTTCCGCACTTACTCATTATGTTGTGATCAACCTGTGGCGATCGTCTTCACTGTGTCTTGTCCCTGTTTCCTCTCTCAAGACAGACTCAAGGATCCTCATGAATGCAAATGAGAAGCATTTTGTGCGATAGATGAAAACACTTTATTAATGGGTATTCAGTCCCCCACTTGCATTGCTAACTTATGCTGGAATAGTTTGCATCCTGACTTTACCCTGGGAGCTGTGTTGTCAGGGGCAATGGCTCCTGGTAGGTTCTTTCGAGATGAATTGGTCCCAGGTTAGGGGCCAGATGATTCATAGACTCTATAAATGAGTTTGAGTGGGAAAGAGTGACCTCACCTGGAGTAGGGACACCAGCACTCCCTTCTGGAGCCAAAGGAGCTCACAGGTGAGCACCTAGTTGTGGGGCCTTTACTTAACGACCTTGTCAGGCTTTGCCCAAAGGAACACCATGGGGCCAATACCATGTGGGCTCACCAACCTCAAGGATAGGTGTACAGCTGCCTGCCAGCCAGGTGGCATAGGAAGATATGACCCTGTGTAGGTTCTCTGGAAATGCTGATGCCAAAGTAATGGAAAGGAGACACCAACAGATGGTTGAACCTTGGATTTCAGGTGAGCATTTTGAAATCTGACCTGGTTGTGGAACAGTGGACCAGATCTTTACTCTTACAGGGATAATGGAGGGTCATGGGAGTTTACTTTGTGGGTTCACGAATGAGCTTCCTTTATGACTCACACTTGACGACAGTGGAAGAAATCAAAAATGCAGTACAATAGTACACCCACTGCTCCTTCGCATTTAAAGGAATGAGTTGAAGTGGTTTGTACATCAGATCGAGAGCCTTTTTGTGAAAAAATTGGAGGGATAAAATGTCCTATCTGACTGGTGAATGTTTTGTGATCCCAGAAGAGGAGCTGAGGGGCATTGCTGGGGAGGAGGACCCCTGGGCTACTTTACTTGGCCAACAGTTACAACACAGACCCATATGAGTAGTGGAATATGGAGGGACGGAAGGTTTTGTTTCACCAATTTTACCGTTCCTATATTTTGGAACATTAATTTGAGGAACTGTTCCCATTAAAGCTCTTCGGGTGAACTAAAAGAAATCCATTAATAGTCCTGAAAGAAGAATTTCAATCACTTTTATTTACTAGAACTAGACTAGAAGACAATTGTGACAAAATGACATAAAATGTGGACAAAACGACCATTTCACAGAATAAACGGCCAATTATTGTTTCAATACCAGCAAAACAAGGTGCTGCATTCCTCATTGTAAAATGAGATGCTACTTGTCATGCAAAGAAACAAACAAGAGACAGCAGTCTGGACAATGAATACAGATTACATCTGAAATATTAGCACAGTTAATTAACTTCAAATCATGGTCGGGTAAACAGTACCGCAGTTTTGGAATATCAGCCCCTTGCTTTGAATGAATGTGTCAAACTGACAGTAATTTCCAGCCATTTCAAATGTAATGGAAACATTTTTACACTGGCACTGGTAATGATTAGAATAATAAGTCATTTTACAGAAGGAGATCATGCTGCAAAATGAAATGCCAACACAAACACTGATAACTTTTAGTCAAACATTAAAGTTTGCAAAGTTAGCCTACTTTCCTCCCAGTGGTTCATGCAAAGCACATACTTTCAGGAATGGAAATCTCAATGAGCAGCATTTAAACATATATGAAAGAGAGACAGGAAAACAGTCATTAAACTCTCTGGATTCTGAGAGCTGGCGATTCATTCCCTGTAATGTTTTATTAATGCTGCCTCTCTGCCTGAGGGGTAAATGTTTCTTTTCCAGTGCCACACATCCACTTTAAGAAATCAATCATTCTGCTCACTAATGGCAGATCATCTGTGCTTGCAGGCAAGCAACATCTTTTCAAAGGCCCTATCTCTGAGCTGTTGCACTCTGATCAGAGAGTGCAGATTAAACGGGAGTAGCATTGATGGACCAGTACACCTTTTCTTTCTTGCATGGGCAGAGTGTGTGTGTGTGTGTGTGTGTGTGTGTGTGTGTGTGTGTGTGTGTGTGTGTAGGGGGCTAGAATAAGGTTTTTCATAATTCTGCTGAACAACTTGCAGCTCTATGAAGGACATGTCAGCATTAATCACTAGATCTTGTCAAATAAATGAAAGAATACAAGACGTCTACACTGTGGGTATGGAAATTGTTCTAGGGCTGTTATCAGCCTGGATTAGCTTTTTGGGTGGACTCCTTCCAAGAGTCCAAATAGGTTTTTTTTGGGTGACTGTTTTATCACCTGTGACCGGGCAGCAACATATTATAGTCTTTGGGTCTGTTTCTTTATGTGGATCGACAGGTGGGCCTTCGTGATGCTGGATGCTGTAACACTATACAGTCATCTTCACAGTATTTTCTTGACTTTATTGACATATTTTCTGTTTGATGTACAAGGTGCTGGATATTTATTTTTGCCTCACCACTATTCATCAAGGACTGTGTGAATAAAATTCAAACAATCATATAACGTTGAATGAAAATTGTGTTTATAATCGTATTTTGTACACTCACATGGATGTAATCACACCAGCTTCTAGCCATTCATTAATGGCAGCAAGTCCTCCAACTTAAACAACCATGTAGAAGTTGCTTGTCCCTACGAACCCATAAGAGCCTACCAGTGGTAGGTGTACCTTCAACAATGAGGTGGTGGAACAGTCAATGTTTGGTTAGGTTTAGACCCAAAAACTGCTTGGTTGTGTTTTATGAAAGGATCAAATAAGCACTTCCTTAAGGTCAGAGCACCTTTGTCGTCACGGTTACAATAATAAACACAAAGTAAAAGTTGTTGAACATGGATAAAAGACACAATGTTGATTATCAGTTTCACGTGGAAAATGAACAGTGGTCTCACATGTGACAGTCGTCTCTTGTTAACCCATCCATCCATCCACCCCAACATCCTCTTCTCCCAAACACAGACCTTGTTGTTCTATATACTACATCACCTAACTTCCTCCTTTGCTCCTGCCAGAACTGCTTGAGGTCACCTAATGATAAAACATATCGATGATAATGGATTTATTCTTTAATTTAGGGTCATTAGAAATAAGATTCATTCAGAGTTAGAGTTAGAGTTTGGACCCGTATTGGGGTTGTCTCTTTCATAATCCTTTTATAGTCTTGGTTAATACCTTTTAATTGATTAATAAACCATTATTTCGTCATGCGTTTATACATCCTTAGCTGGCCTTTACCGGCCATTTTGGTAAAAACCACTGTGGGGGTAACACTGAGGGTTGACAGGTGGTTGACTAATCAGTGTTACAATATGAAACATTTCCCTTGTGTTACCAGGCCACCACAAGCAGGACTTTCTATTCCAGTGATGTCTGTTGGAATGAATGACCAAGCCAGAGGTACAGCTGCAGGGAGCTGAACCCCATGTCCATGGGTGTGCCCCCGTGCTACCTGCGAACTATCAGCCTTCAAGCTTGGCTGCTCTGGATGGTGTTGTAAAGCTTGCAGCTGAGGAGATGGAGAGGTTCATCCAGGAACATAATTTGGATCCAAAGCAGATGGGCCTCCAACAACAACAAGACCTTGCAGCCATCCACAGGAGGACCTATTAGCTGCCAGGGTAGCAATATAAACACTGTGAGGGCATCAATGTAAGGCTTACGAGGTGGCTGACCAATAAGTGCAAGCCAAAATGTGAAAATTAGCATCTTGTGATAACTCTGTGATGCCTCTAATACCCCCCCCAACATCCCTCACTCTTTCTGTGCAATAAAGTACCAGCAGTACTAACTGATCTAGAGACAAAGACATGATCCCTCACCAGCTTCACACCCATCAACATGGTCTTTTTGTTTGCTAGAATGTATGATCAAACCTGAGGTCTTATAGGGGTGAAGATTTGCCCATGCACTGCCTGTACACCTTCATCCCTCGAGGTTGATTGCTGTGGATGGTGCGGTAAAGCTTACAGCTATGTGGATGCTGGCGTTCATCCAGGTACATAAATGAAAAATGGTGTTGCAAAGCTGACGGGCCACCGGCAACACCAGGAACTCTGAGCCATCCACAGAACAACCTAGTTTAGCTGCCAGCTGCCAATTTCCTGGGTGTGAGTAAGATTCAAGACAGAAAATGCCAAATACATTTTACAGCCTCTAATAACACAGGCTACATCTCCAGTCACAATGATACCTTACAGTAACATTTTGTTCGACAGGTGTTCATATTGTGAGGAGCATTGGATTGCAATGGGGTATCTGTAGGTTCAGGTTTGTTCTGAGAATGTTGTTCCACTACACTAGTTTCCACTAGTTTTCAAATCACATCTCAGTGGGGATATCTATAGTATCTGCTTTCCAAAATGATTCCACATTTCATAGCATTATGAAAAAGGTAACTTTGTGGCATCATTTAAGTAAAATAAAACTAATATGAAAATTCTTATCAGTACAAATTTGTGAGTTGTATCATAAAACACAGCCTTTTTTGGCTGGACAGAACTCTTCTATTTTTAGACTTTCAGTTCATGTTAAAATCCAACAGCCCTCCTGTTGATTTGTTTCTTTTTTTCCCCAATTGAAAATCTTTCTCTGATATTCTGGTAGATAGAGATGTGCAAGCACCATGGCAACAGAAAAAAAAAAAAAAAAAAAACTTGGTCATTTGCTTGCATTTTGAAAGCCTGCTCTGAATCTAGCTCTCTATTGCAGGATATGGAGGCGAAACCTGTCTGGCAGACTTCCCTGGCTCAGTTCATGCACCAAACAACAGTGTAGAAAATGCCGAATGGCCACAGAGCTAACCTTGACCGTGGCTGCCACTGTGGGCGGCTGATGGAGGAGCGGGGGAGTGGAAGAGGAAGAGGTCATGAACTGCCCCTGTGGTAGTAAATGGATAATTCAACTCTATCCCACTAAAACACCTACCAGAGCCAGGAGGCAGTAAGAGTTTGTACAATACCTCATGCCATCAAAAACATAACAAGCTCCATCACCTCTTGGAATAAAAGACTGAAATGTTGAGCAACCCCTCCACATAAACACCCCCTACCCCCACTTTCTTTTCTATTACTTATTTCTACCGTTCCCTGCCTGTAGCTCGATATAATCCATCATATTCTGCTGTGACTGAGTCTCCTCAGGTTTCATGCATGCATAGCGCTCCATATGGTTTCCCAAACGAAACATTTCTCCTCTCTGAATTCAACTCTCTCTGCCTCTGTTCTTTTGACCTCTACTGGGCAAACCACTTAGGAGGAGACTGCTTTGCTACCACACATGACAGAAAAGACTGAACAAACAGAAGATAATAGGATCCTTCCTGTCTTTGCCCCCTACTGTGCTTTCATTTAGTTTTCATAGCACCTTCAAAGCTTTTTTGTTTTTTTGTCATACAAATATTTTGTACACATTGGTTCTGACCTTTTCACTCCAATTGGATGTTTCTAATAATGGTGGTTTGGCAATAATAGCTGTGCATGTATTTGAAGCTACTCTGAATGAGAACTAAACAAGCCAACTGTAAAAGTTATGTACCAGACAGGAACTCTCTATTCAACCAAGGAAAGGAAAAGAAGCAGTACTTTGTGCATTATTGATATAAGTTTTCTCATGAAACACAAATAGTTTCATCATCTTGTAACTGAGCAAATACAGAGCTAAGGTTGGCCTTGCTAGGTTGCCCATCTCATTCAGAAATTCAGACATTACATGACAGTTACTACCCTGAGTAACACTCTTTTATTTTGACATCTTGGGGAGTTGTCTTGTTTGAGATCTCCCTAGATTGATATAATTTTCATCTGTTTGGGGTATGTTAGCTTGGCACAGGAGCTTACGCTTAGCTCCTGGTGGCTGGTGTTTGAGGAATACAGCAACTCAAAAGTTATTTACATATATTTATTGTGTTGCCTTGCTAGCTTGCCACTGGTAAACCAGCATTCAGGAGTCTGTTTTTTTTTTTTTTTCGGAATTGGGACTGCTTTGAGGACAGGATGTGTGATGTCATCGCAGCTAAGCTAACTTTTGATGGTCAGTAGGCTACCTTCAATAGCTCCCTGCTTGTTACACCAAAAGTTTCTTGTACGGTATGTACACACATGTTAAATACAGAAGATGTGACTTTGGTGTTCAAGCATCGCTTCACTCTCACTTCTCTTTCAGGAGGCAGCTCTAAAAACCCACCAAGCAGCAGACAGACGCATAGTGAAGCATTTAGCAGCTAAAGAAGGAGATATGTCCCTCAGTTCGCAGAGACCAAAGCTTAAAGAGATTGAATATTGCACTTACATTCACCAGGAGGCCAGAAACACGACTCTGAATTAAATTCTAATATTGCTCACCGCAGGATTTGTTAATAAGCTAACAAGTTTGCTATATCTGCTTGAAAAGTCACGATATATCAACATGGCCTCCACAACTTGTTTCTGCTGTGCTAAAGGGGCAAAAATCAGGTTTACAGACACCTTTGACATCACCAGGCCGAATAGGGGAAAGTAATCTAACCATTACTGTCACTACTTACATTGTTCGTTCAGTACCTATGAACATAGTGTAATTATTTAATTTAAACAAAAATTCAGTTTTGGCATTTGCTACACTTATGTAGCTACACATGCAGTGTCTCTATGAAAATAAAATAACTATGGGTTATTGAACTATTATTGTTTATATTAACTATTACTATTACTACTATTGAGCTTCTGGACAATTGAATCTATCTATCTATGTATGTATTTAAGATGCATTATAATTCAGCATTTGATAACGCTGCACATGAAGGTTGTTCACCGTGTGTGTGTGACTGCATCATTCAAAAGATGAGCCCTTGAGAGCCGATTTGAAAAACATACTTACTGAAGATCATCCATGATTGTTTCTGAACAGGCACATTGTTGAGTATATTCATCACAAACCACTACCTCAGGATGTATAAGGATTAGTCACACTACCATTTACCTTGTAATTGTTGTTTGTTGTTTTATCCTATTTTAATGGAAGGATTATTTTGTATTTTGAGCTGGCTTTATTTGATTTCACTGGCAATATGTGATCATCCCTGGCTTGCTGAATAGCCTGCTATGATATAATGATGAGCTGCACTTCTCTGCATAGCTTGTGAATTGGACTGTAACAAAACTTTGATACCAATGCAACATTTCTTAGGTGCTGGTATTATCAAAAGTGACACAGACCGCAGCAGAGCGACAATCAATATTCCAGGTTTCTTCAGCAAATACACTCAATATCTCTCACACTACCTAAATGCCAGTGATTCTCCAAAACTGAACACACAGCAACTAAAATGTGCGATAAAAGCGCAAAGGCAGCCAGACGGTGGAACTGCCAAAACATTAATTTAGGAAAATCATTAAGCCACCTTCAAAGACCTTATCGAGGCAACTTGTCTCTCCACAGCCTCAAAGGGGTAAACATATCCTGTCAGCAGCGAAACAGTTTTGTTAAGACACTCACTTTTGTTGTAAAGTCAAATGAAGGATAAAGAAACTATCCGTCTCATGTAGCTCATTAGAGGAGAGATGAGCTGGGTGCTCTCAGCAGAGTAAGACCCATCAGCTGTCAAACACCTGCTTTCCATGTCTGGGAGACAGGCAGACAGGGAGCCTCACAAAGCTGAGTGCAAACATTCGATGCAACTGTAAAACACCCAAAGCAACGACATCAAGAGGAATATGCCACATCATTACGACGAGAACCCATTCCACAAGTACACGACAATGTGATAGCAGCTCAGAGCCTTTGTGGAGATTCAAAGCATCTTCACCGCTGTAACAACAGAGACAAACACTTAATGAAGGCTCGGTTTTCATACAGTAAAAGGCTAAATGAGAAGCGAGGATGGGCTGCCTTTCAATTCTGACTCAAATCTTCTCTCATTTCAGCTCTTCCGCAGTTTTTTCTTTTTCTTTTTCCTCTTCGTTAACCTCAGTTAGAGGTCAGGCTCAGTGAGGAATTCATTAAGTCTACTTGATCAGCGCCAGAGGTGTAAAGATGAAATGTCCATCAAGCTTAAACCTGTCCCAGGAGAGCTTTAAGGGATATCCCACCACTTGGTCTTTTTGACCAGTTGCATTGATCATTTTCACATCAGACTACTTGAGATAAAAGGCATCCAGGCTACAGGCTTACGGGCTGCCATCAAATTTACACTCAGAGCTATTCCATCCTGCAATTAGTTCACTGATACCCAGCAACCTTTGCATATGTGATGTGACTGAACTAATTATAGATTCATTTTTATTCTAGCTTAATAATGACTGCTTTCATCACATAGAAAAACAATATTTTTAGGTGAAATACTAAAATAAACAAGGCATTCAAACTGATATCTATTGAGATTTTTATATTCAGCACAAATGAGCAGGCTAAAGGTCCCATATTGTATAAAGTGAGACTTCCATATCTTTTTTTTGATTAGGAGAGATTTATTGATTATAAAGCAGGTATATTAATACTGTGAAAGTATCAAAGCTCTCAGAGTAATGCACACAGCCTGTATCCAGAAACTGAGCCTTCAAACAAGCCGTCAGGACTTCTGTAACTTTGTGATGTCACGACAAAGAAATCCCCGCCATCAGCCATGCCCCAAGCCCCGCCCACCCAAGACCCACTATCCAACCTCACAGGATTTGGTTTCTCTGAATTGTTACCTGAAATCTGCTATGTTTTTTATTGTATCAGAAGGAGAAGCTCAGAGCCTCCTCTCTTCTGATTGGCTCACCAACCTGTTGTTACTAGAGCTCCAGAGAGAAGCCTGAGAGAGGAGATGTAAAACTACACGCAGAAGGTTTTTGGTTCTTAAAACCCCAAATATATCTTCTTGTGGATCAATACTTCAGATAAAACACTGGAAAAGTGTAGAATATGTTACAGTTTATGCACTAATACTGAAATATGATGAAACTGGCAGGCATTTCTTTCAGGACTTCCACACTACTGTCTGACTATTTGAAATTCAGGTGAATCTTCAGGTCCTTTTAGCACTTTCATTTTAAATAATACCTTGACTTCACTCAGTACTTACATTTAAATCCAAACTTCATCCAGTGCTTACAATTAAGCTGAACCTTCACTTTCTTTCAAAACTTTATTTTACCGTTTTAAGAACTAACTACTTTCAGTATTGGGATTTCAGCTGCCAGCATAACTACGACTTCAAATGTTTCAGAATTTCAACTGCCTCAAATGTTCCAATTGCACATTTTCAGCAGCGAACATCTTGCACATTCATATTTAATCTCAACATTGGTATAATTGGTTTCTGACTAACTACTTCTATCACAAAGAAAAACAAAGAATATATCCTTCTTTAGACATAATTCTGTATTTCTTCTGTTGGTCCTCCATCTTAGATTCAGCACAAATGAGCAGAGCCACTGTGATATAAAGCCTATATCCTATACCCCCTGGAACATAGCTGTGAATCTGGTTTCCCTTTTCATTAATAACACCATCCGACATTTTTCAACAGTGAGAAAATGTGGAAAGAACAATTAGTCTATACTATACCTTACTTCAGAATAAACCCAGCCCTTAAATCACACACGGCTTCGCTTAAGAGGAAAGTTAATTTTGTCAGAGAAGTAAATGATCTTCTCGCTTCCCTGAGTTTCCCTTGTTTCACCAAGCAAGAGACTCACTCTTAATCTCTTCATGAAATGAGACTATAAACAATGAGAAATTCACCAGACATCTCCTATTCCATTCCACTGGAAAAGGTTGAAGTTAGCCTTGGGCAAAGCTGTTAGTGCTTCATGCTCCAGCAATCTGGCAACTGCTTCTGTTGGGGAACCTTCGCGCGAGGTTGAGAGAGGTTGTGTATCTTGCCAGGCGGCATGAGGTGTTTTTTTTTTCTGTTTTTCTTTTTTTTTTTTTTTCTTTTGTGTTCAAAATCAATCCTTAGTTTTCTGGCATATAAAGGAGAAAAAAACGGAGAATGAGGTTGTTTCAGTCGCGGCACATTGGAGACAACCCTCTCTTTGTGACTGATGCTCTGTTCAAGCTCTGCAAAATTGAATTTAGCTTGAATGTCGGAATGACAAGGAAATGTAATCCATGCGTGTTCACATCAGAGGAGCTGGCTCATGAACAAGATGACACGTATAAATTGTTGTTCATTCCCATCATGTAGTTTCAAAAATCTATAAAGGTCTTAGGGAGCGTTATTGAGTCTTTTTTTTTGGGATTGAATTGAAGTGATATTGCTTTTCAAACCAGTCTCTTTAGAGATTAAATTTACCTGTGTTAACCTTGTTTGAGTGTGTGATAAGGCTGTCACTTTGGCCTGTGTTATTTTTGAAAATCAATAGAAATAGGTGCCATGGGCTGACTTCCCCGCTCATTTGAACTTCTCAGGGTTGGTGCTACATACTGTATGCAGCCATCTCTCCCCTCTCCTCTCTCGTCAGGCCTCCTGCAGAGGCTCTCTCTGCTCATTAACCTTTGTGCTGCAGCGTACCCCGGGGCTCTGTTTTTTTGGGCGCATTTGCTTCTTTTATGATACTCGGGGTCTGAGTGCCGGGCCATTTCACTGCTTGACCAGATGCCTCCTATCACTCTTTCTGAACCTCTTTAGCACATTTCTGCCTTCCAATCTCTGCCTCTGTCCTCTGATAAAAGGCTTCTATCATGCTGGTTGCAGAGTCCTCCTGTCCTCCTCTGCAAACCACCAGAGGGTATCCTCTAACTCTGCTCTGTCCTACTACATTAAATCAAATATATGTCCTCTTTGAGCAGGCTCTGCCATATGCCCTCCTTTGACACTTTTTCAAAAGAGGGAATTTCATAGAAATTCGCTGAATGTCACTCGTCAAGATTTTCCACCAAAAGAACAATGCAGGGGAAGAAAGCCACAAAATCATTTCAATGTCATCTCCGAACTCAAATTCTCAAACTAACTCAGAGTTGCTTATCTAATTGCTAGCTTACAAAATCTGATTTCCATTGAGCCTTTGAAGATAACACCAAGGAATAGGTAATGCCATATAACTTCAATCCAATGTAAAAGAAAGTTTTAAAGTTTGTGTCAGTCTTAATAAATAATAAAATATCAAAATATTCCATACAGATGATGTTCAGCCTCTAATAGCTCAGTGGTAACAGTTTCCTGTTAAGGCTTCTCTTTCACAGACGAGTCAAGAATGTTAACAGCAGCTGTTCTTATTGTTTTATACAGACATCAATAAATGCATCATCTTTTTCAATAACAGTCTAGTAACAGAGCAGAGACAGTCAGACACCCACCAAAAGTCTGCAGTGCACAGTGAACAGATATTTCAAGCAACCAGAGTACAAACACATCCATGATCAATACACAGGTTTCTGTCGACCAAAACAGAGAATCCACAGGTGGAATGGGCTTGATAGCACTCGCACTAAAAATGTCACTTTCTCTGTCTGTTTTTTTAAAAAAAGAACCAAAAGCAGCAGTCGCTACTAAGATATGTTAAAACTTACGTAGACCCTGAAAGGCTGGGGTCTTCAGAACTGGTTACTCTACAGTGCTATTATTTTTCATTTTCCATTTCCATTGATTGTGTATCTTGCCTTTGGAATTAATGCTTGGACTTGATGAGATGGATGTTTTTGGACCATTTAGTGACTATTTTTAGGATGTGGGTATTTTGTGGCTGAAACTGTATTTGTAGAGGCAGTGACTGGGCTCCTACTCATGAGCTTCTGAAGCTAATCGGGGTGTCCCATTTTCACCCTTTTGCTATTGTCGTGCTTTGTTTGCTTTTACTTGTATTTTATTCTGATTTGTGTGAAATAAATGAAATGAAATCTCATCTGAACATTGGTCTCCTCTCTACTCCGAATTCCTTAATCCCTGACAACTATTAGCTTCACTTTTTTAATACTTGTTGTTCTGTGTTGATGTAATATTGGTGTCTGTTAATGTTTTATTATGACAGCAAATTCTTTTTAACTAGAGATTACTATTTACTCAAAATAAATTCCAGTGTGCATTCTTAGTCACACAATGGGAGAACTCCAACACAACAACACTTTATAATGCGTTGTGTTTCTGTTTAATTAATTAATGTAACCCTGACATAATACCTAGTATTCACTCTCTTCCAACTCCAGAGAAAAAAGAAAAAAAAAACAAAACATGTATTTTTAGCTAAGCGCACATGTTTGTTCATCAACTAAGCGCTAACTTTGTCCACGGTGCTCGCCAGGTTGCATAGTAACTGTTTACTGGAGCTTTTCCACTGAAAATAGCTGCCTGCGATGGCTGAACCAATGAGTGAGTGTAACCCTAATCATAACAAGCAGCCGTAATCCTGAGCATACTGTGCATGCATACTTTTTTTTTTTTTTTTACAATTTTGTTTGTTTTTTTAACATCTTGAAAATGAAAATTGCGACAACAGGAGATCCTGTCTTATTTTTTGACTGGATCCGCTCACTAACGTTATGGGTGTAGATTCAAGAATGAGAGCAGGAGATAAAGGAGGACGTTGGTGCTTTGATGCCCAGTGTTGACACTGCAGATGTGGAGCACTGATGAACATCCATCATGATATTGGAATTGATGCGGAGGCCGTTCTGCGAGAGTTTGATGTAACGTTCAGACGCAGAACTTCAGAACTTCAGAACTTCAGAACGTCAACTATTTTCTCATGTGGCTTTTTGATTCTTTATTGTAGCAGCTTGGAACGTACAGTATTGTTATTACTATCTTTGGTAGTTAGTTAGGCTGCTGTTCTTATGATGATGATGCTAAATGAGGGAATCTGTTCCTTAACGTCAATTCTTACTGCACGTTTCTGGGAGATATTCAGTGTAATATATGGCAGCATATTATTTAGCTGGCTGTTTTTTTTTCAGGCCTGTTGGTTGGTCTTTGAAATGCATGTGGTCGGCATAATCAAGAGTTTAATGTTGGTGTTGTGTCATAACTTTAGTTCTAAAAACATGAATCAATCTCTCTTTCTCTCTCTTGCTCGCTCAGTCGTTCGATGAGTAGACATATGTGTGTGTGTGTGTGTGTGTGTGTGTGTGTATGTGGGAAACCTAAAGGTAGTCTACAAGCGGTACACTGACCCTCACCAAGCTAAAAGGGCTGAAAAGCTCCTTAGAGCTGAGGGTAACCGCAGAATTGGTTGCCAATGTTCTCTGGCCTAATCACTAGAGGTGACTCCCTTCACATGGCACACTGATGTTTGCTTCATCGTTTATACCAATATATGAGGTAGTGCATCTTAAAAAGTAAAGCGAGTGTTTTAACATGCATCACCTTGCAGTGCATGGCATATGGGGACAGATGGTGTTTGCTGAAGGTTGACCAAATATTCTGTATTCTGCTTTTGTGCAAACTTAAGAAAAATATCCTGTAAAAATTCAATGATTTCAGCAGCCAAAGAGGAATACTGAAGAGAGAAACCGAGGTGAAATAAGTGAGTAATTAATCTCATTCTCATGTATTTTGACATCCTTTATTCATATATTTGCTACAAGAGTAATCTCACACACTGTAATTAATTTTCTGGAGGGAATGCAGGATATTTAGCACAGAGTAGCAAGGCAGCAGCAGAGTTTGGGTCTAATGAAGCAAAAACTACACAGCTATCCATTTGTGTTCCATTTTAATGAAATGACTAAACATTGCCTTGGGCTTGAATGTCAGCAAAGCAGTAAAGAATGCATTACAGTGACAAAAAAGCCTTTTGTGTCTCTACTCATCACACCCCATGTAGCTGCAGAGTGTCACTGAATTAAAGTTTTTTTTTTTTTTTTTTTAAATCCAATGTGATGAAATTGTTCTCAATATCCTGCCCCGAGGTTGCACAATAAAAAACATTTGGGGAGCCCTTTGTTCTCCATTATTGTCTCCAGTCTTCAAAGACAAGCTTGGTGAGCAGTCATGCATTCAGTTGAAATACAGTGCAACACCTTCCAAAAAACTGCACTGTTTTCCCACTGTCTAATACAACGAAAACATGCAGCAGGTATCTGTCATCACCTATTTTACATTCTGCAGAGTCACAATGAAATGATTATTTCATTGTTCCGCTATGCTGTGTTATTCCTAGTGCTAATATAGCAATATAAAATTTATCATGAACTTTCGACAACTTCCTCTCTCTGTGTAAGTTCACTTTTCTCCTTCACTGCCTTCATCGCTCTCCATCTTTCCATCTTATTCTTTTGCTCCCATTTCTGATTCAGCTGACACCACATCACAGACACCTACTTTTGTCATTTCCAATGTCGCACTTATCCTCCACAGACATTCTTGCCTTCCTCCTTCCTCTTTGCCATCTTTATTTTCCTTCCCCCCTCTGTGTCACTCCCACTTCGTGGGCCCCAGACTGTGGCTGCCGCTTTGCATTCTAATGAAAACAGGGGGGAGCAGAGACGCCCAGAACATGGTCCTTCAGCGCTGATCGCTTTAATTCCAGCTCCCTTTTACCATCTGCCTTTTCTCCCGCAATACCTCGTTGAAGTTCCTCACAGTTTCCCCTAACTGTTACGCAAGCGGTACCCACCACCGTAGGTCTGAGGGTGCAATCCAATTGCAATCCCTCCAGTCCATCCGCCCCCAATTCTCTCGTTCAGCTCTCTGTCGATGATTCTGCCTCATGTTTCACCATTGCACTGACTATTGCTAACATTCTTTCACTATTTGCAGCAGTTTTTCAGAAAGGCTCCAGCGGTGCTTGTTAATGAGCCAGTTAATCACCATATCAACGTCAGCACAGACAGGCTGGCTCCAAAAAAAAAAATCTCTGTGCCTTGCAGACAACAGTCTCAACCACTGGGTGAAACCTCACCTGCTGTATGCATAGACGGCAGAGACTGGACTGTTCAGTTAACCACTGGTTTAGAAACTGTTATGTGGTTATATTGACGTTACAGAGATAGTTCGTGTTAAGTTAGTCCGTCATTGCTTTTGTTGTCCTTTGATGGTAGTTAGTTTTATTAAAATCAGCTATGGCTAAGAACCAAGTTTATTAATTAAGCTCATTTCTGGGGGGGGGGCCTTGTGGCTCACCTGGAGGAGTGCATGCCATTAAGGCTTGAATCCAGCCTGTGGCTCTTTGCTCCACGTCATCCTCTCTCTCTCTCTCTCTCTCTCTCTCCCCAACAATGCTGTTTCTCTTTCACTTTAGTTATAATAGGCAATAAATACTTAAATACCTACCTGCTAATTTCTAACCTTCATGTTGCACTCTGTATTCTAAATGACAGATATTACTGAGAGTTACTTCCTTTATCTTTTATGCCTATTCTGGTACTTGGGCTTGTATATCTTGTTTATTACATTTGTAAAGTTCACCTGTTTTAGACCAGGCACACAGACACACACTTACACACACACACACACACACACACACACCTTTGCAGACAGATGGATAAGACGTACGCCTATGTACCCGCTGCCTTAAATCCATCAGTAAAGTTTTATAAATCCAAGTCCAGTCTCCGTGTCCTGACCAGCCAACACATAATGGTGAAAAAATCCTATAAAGAAATTATATACAACTATAAAACTCTATCTAATAAATGTCAGCCTTCTGGTGGCGTTGAGGTCGGAGGAATCGCCAAAGTCAGGAGGATTCACAAACTTTTGCGGCAGCACATCCAGTAGCTGCGTGTTATTTCTGGACTAACGAGGTAAACCAACCGACACACTAACACGGTCATCCATAGCCATGTTGCTAGCACTGATGTTGTTCTCCAGCATTTAACCCTTGGCAGGAAGTCACTAAGTGCACAGCTACCATTTCGAGCATTGTAAAAGATTAGAAGATTTTTCCAAACTGCTTGTTGACAGCACTGTTGGCCTTTGTAAAGACCCTGTCATGCTGACATTAGGGCTGTGTGTTTGGTAACTCCCTGTGGATGCCTGGAATCTAATTATGTTCAGCTCTGCACTCGCAAAACATTGCCGGGACATTTCTCCCCCTGTCACATTACTGTGCTTTCTGGGATTTCATCTCTTCCTAGAGAAAAACACAGATGACACACTGGAACTGATGTGTTCATGACTAAATGGGCCATGAACATTCTGGCCTGACCTCTTGCAAGAGTGCACATCCCTAAAAGAGAAAAATGCATGTCACCTTTGCCCAAGCTTTGCAGAGCTTTCCCCCTCTCTCCCCCTCAGTCTCTCTCTGTGAGCCAGTCAAGGATTCCATTTAAAACATTGCCGCAGTTGTCATCAATGAAACTTTCTCTAAGTCAATAAGCCATGTGCCAGTGTGGCGTCAAGTTGTAATAGTCAAAGTGATGCTCTGTTCCATATTGTGGCTCCACAGGGAGACTTCAAAATGGACATATGGACAGCGGCTGTGAAAGTCCTTGCAATTAGCTCATTTCCTTATTGAGGCCATCAACAGCTTGTCAGCATGACATTTCATTGCCACGTCCTCAGCGGGATAAAACTAACAACAAAGAAACTGGAGTGGGCATTAACAGCACCTGTCATTTTAACAGCTCTGACATGGCAGCTCAATGGTAAATTGCATGGCGAAATGTTAGGAATCACACTGAGAGCACATTCAAACAGTTGGATGTGTTCCCAAAAATTTCAGTATATTTTATTTTACAAGAGCAAAGGAGATGGGTACGTGTAGAAGCCTGACAAAAGCTACGCTGGAAAAGTATTGTGAATGAGAAAATATTTATTAATACATGTGACATGGAGCATGAGTTCTGGTCTCCAGAATCACCTGGGGAGCAATCTCATTCTTCCAAACATAATTAGCAAACCATTAAAGGTTCCATATTGTATAAAGGTAGATGTCCATATTTTCTTTGAATATAAAGCGGGTCTAGCTTCTAATACTGTGAAAGTATCAAAGCCTCAGTCCACAGAGAAATGCACACAGCCTGTATTCAGAGACTGAGCCTTAAAACCAGCCGTCAGGACTTCTGGAACGTTGTGATGTCACAACAAAGCATTATATTTTTATTTGATTACTCTGAAAACAGACCTGTCGTTGCTAGAGCTCCAGAGAGAATATTGAGAGAGGAGATGTAAAACTACACTGGGATGGTTTTTGGTTCTTAAAACCACAAATGTATCTTCTTATGGATCAACACTTCAAATAAAACACGGATAAGTACACTGGCAAATAAACATTTACTGTAAAAGAATACTATTAAAATGCAGAGAAAGACAAGAAGTAGCTATATTTGTTATCTGTTCATGAGGAGGTAGTATGCTGCATTTATATATGTAGAACAGAATCTGATTTGGCAGTTGAATTATATGGTAATTTTTTTTGCAACATCAATTTAAAATTGTTGTTAGCACAAAATGTAGGGAAGGAAACATTAGTTAAAGTTAAAGGTGGAATAATGTGGTTCCCACACACTCGACCTTCTATATGTCTAAACAGCGTTTTAATGAGAAACATCCTCGACATGCTATATCCGTCATCATGTAAGTAGCACAATGGCTGCTTACAGCTTCCAGTAGCATGAGCATGCATGCTAATCTTTCTCATAGTTCATGCAGGTGAATGTCTTCACCTGATTTGTTGTGGCCAGTTAATGCAAAAGGATAACAAACATATGTATTATTCTTCTTCCTAACCAAGTCCATTGAATGAGCTGGGGCTGATTCACTGTTTGGATCTGCATAACAACTCTCTCACTCTCATCCTGCACAAAGGACTGTGTGGGTGCTGAGCTATGAAGCACGGCACAAAACTGAGATTTTACTGTTTAACAAATTCATTGATTTTCTTTACACTTTGCCAGTGGGAACCCTCAGTGTGTAATTAACTCAACTGAAAAACAATGGCTCATTAAAGAAGTTCAATCACAAACACAAATATTTGAGTCATACTGTGGAGTAAAGGTGATCATTTGGTTCGATTTCAAGTAATTCTCTGCAAGATATGAGTTTTTTATGTTTCCCATAATTTTGTGGAAATACACAGAGGAAGATGAAAGTGGAAAACTCTTCCTCTCTATCTCCTGGACTTCAAGCTACTTTGAAAAAGAGTATTTTCAGTGAGCCCCTGGTGCATCTCTCTGGGTCGTGTGATTCCTGTTCTTCACTCTAAATTTACACCAACAATAATCTGATGAACCTCGTGTCCGGCTCTTTTCTCTGTATGCTGTGTGTCCTCTCTCTCTCTTGCACTTACCTCCCTCGAGTTCACATCTGTAACTGACCAAAAGCCGAAACCTCACCCACTGATGAGAAGGAGGCGCACATAGACGCACGGGGCAGCTCAATGCGCGACTTTGTTCGTATGTTTGCCAATGTTACGTTTACTCAATCTCGTTGTACTCTCTACGATAATAGATTAATGTTGAATTTTGAATCAGACATAATGTAAAGTGCACTGCACTCCCCCTCACTTATCACAGCAGATGAGAAGATTAAGCGCGACATATGGATACCACGAATAACTGCGTCCAAAGTGCATTTATTTTTAGTGCCAGTTGGAGTTGAGATACGGGAAACAGTTCTACAGATACGAGACCGATGTGCCAATTACAGACTTCATCTTCTTCCAAATTCCTTATGAAGTACTAACTTGCTATAAGTATAGAGAATTGGAGTCTGTCACTAGTTTCAATCATAAATTGTTCAATAAAACTCTCAGTACTTTAGATCTTAGTTAATGCGCCGAGTCTGTTTCCATTTACAGATCAAAACTCTACCTACAACAGCTTTAGAAAAGTACGAAGTTCCCACCATAGTTCACAACGAGGGCATGTGTCACCAAAATGAAGCATAGCAGGCACCATCATACTGTATGGTAAATGGCCAGTGTAACAGCTGAGGTGGCTAAAAAAAGGGCCTCCAAAACTACTACAGCCCAAGATAGACACTCCTCTCCTCCCTCTCCATTTCTCTGTTTCCAGCCAGGCAGCACTGACGGATCTCAGCTGCCATCACCCCATAGTCCTGGATGTTCATGGATATTGTTTCAAACTGAAAGTTATAATACCCAATACAGTCTTGGATTTGATGTAGTTAGGACTAGTTACTAGGCAACAGAACCAAAATCCAGGGTTTTATTCTATCATTTTCTACATTTTCTATTTTCTTGCAAAAACCCGTAGACCTACTTTTTTTTTCCACACAGAAAATTGATCAAGAATCATTAAGAGAACCGAAAAAGAATCGAACCAATAAGTTGATTTGATGATGAATTGATAATGGCACTGGTATCAATAAAGTCTTATCAATTCCCATTCCTACTCCCTATTCAATGAGACACAGGCTGATGAGATTACAGGCAACATGAAGTGACTTGTTGTTTACCTAGCTTCTTCTCATTTCACTCACACAGAATGTTAAATATCATCTCACCCAGGCCCCTTGTTGGTTACGAGCCATTCCAAGCTAGTTGGTGTCCAGAGATAAAAACCTGTGACCAGAATCAGAGATCATCTCTATCCTCTAAAAGCTTCCTAACAAGATCAGGGATTAAGTCATCCACGATGTGAAGGAAGGATTCCTTATCTCAGAAACCACTTAATGGCAGAAGCTTGTGTTCACCATGGGAACTTGCACACGCAACACTTTTCACACAGCATTACAGTTTAAGCACATCACTTGCAGACAAGATCTAAGCAGGGACGCTATGGTGCGCTGCGTGTTATATTTGTTACATGTGAGGCTACATTTGGGAAATTTCTGGTTTCCTTAGAAGACAGGCTGAATGATTAGAGAGACGAGAGGGGATGAAGAACCTACAGTTAGGGGAGACTGGGGTCGGTTGCAACCCTTTTCGCATTCCTCTCAGTTACTCAGAGACAATTTGGACTAGAAAAACCAAACTTTTACATATTACACTTACATCTGTCTGCTAATTACCTATACCATTTAAAAATGATTACATATGACATATCATTCACAATATTTATATAAATTGAAGAATTCATTTAATCTATCCTGGAGACAGTTGCTACACAGACCAGGGGACATCTGCAACATATTGAAAATACATGAAATTTCACTATTTAACTTTTGCTTTTTGTCTCAATAAGCATAGTATTCTAAAAATATGCAATGTTTTACAATCATTTTATAGTATTATAATAGTATTATTATAGTAACATTGTTTAGCATAGAACATAGGCCTACCTTAAGTCAAAATAGACACAATTTATCTATTTTGTTGCTTATGATGAACAAATATAAAACCATGATAGTCTAAAAACATGATCCACAAAATAACTTACTACTACCTAAATGAGAAATGATTGTTGCATCTGTTGTGTTTCTGTATATATTGACCATTTTGAACTAAAAATGTTAAAAAGTACTGTTGCATGATCTGTTTTGATAAGATAGATAGACAGATATATCAGAGGCTAGTTAAATGTTTTAGACTTTTTGTCTAGTGCATCAACATCAGGTCAAAATTCCTACATTTTGGTTCTGGTTTATGACTAAATAGCTATTCAACTACCACCTCAGTTTTACTTCGTGTTTAGTGCTAATTAGCAAGTATTACCATGCTACCATGCTAAACTAAATTGGGAAACATGGGAAACATGCCTGCTTAACATCAGCATTGACATTAGCATTAAACTCAAACCGCCACTGTGCCTGTAGAGCCTGATAGGGCTGCTAGCATTGCTGTAGATCTTAGCCTTAATTAAACACTAGAGGACTGAAGGTAAACTTAAAAACATACTCTCACAACTGCCTATGAGATGCCTTTAAGATGCCAGTATGAGACATTATGGTCATGTTTTATATTAGCATTATCGTTTTAGGATTGTTACTGGTAGATATTCTTTGACTAATTTTATTCCATTTCCATTCATAGTTTAACTTAAATATTAATATAATGTATCTTCCAAAATACACTGTTTTAAATATTCACTTCATATCCAGAGAGACAGCTTTATCCTTTATAATATGCATCTGAGCTAGTAAAAATGTATGAGGATTTTAATATAGAGAATTGTCATCTGCATATGATTTTATGAAATTTTCTTGCAAAATCATCTCCTTGCTTTATGTAATTAAAATAATATTTATTCAAATGACATAATTAACAGAAATGACCAAAACTTATTTTTCAAATTACATATATTTAACCATCGCAATAATGATGGATTCATTATAGTAGGGAGCTGATATCTACTAATAAATCTGCCTCCATATTGTTAGTATCTAATAAAACTTCTTTTCTTTTGTACAGTCTGTCATCCAGTCCCCATCTGCTAGCACAAAAGATAGAACATTGCATGTGAGCTCATGAACCTGTTTTAAGTCCTGTATGTCCTCTTGACTTTCGGTCTGTCTGTCCGCCTCTCTGAGGTTCTTCCTGTCTTTCAGTCAGCCTTTTTACTCCATTCTCATTCTGCTTCCTCCTTTCTTTGAACTGGTGAGAGACAAACTTATTCCTTATGAAAGGAGTTTGTGTCCATAACCAACGTTTGTATGTGTAGTTGGACTTGAATGAGTTGCGCTAATTCAAAAGGAACCCAGAGACACCAAACAATTGTAGGTAGCTAGATAGTTAGATTCTTAACTCTTGCCTAATTATTGCCACACAAGAGACTTTTATCAAATTCCCTTTAAAAAAAAAAAACAGCTTTATATTTTATAGTTTGGATGAACATTATTACTGAGAAGAAGAGAAAAACAGAGGTTGCTTAACAGCTTCAACGCTGACTCTCCTTAACACAAATTGTAGGAAATAAACAACTTACCCAATTAAGGCATGGATATCCGCAAGGCTACTTACGCAATAAGAGAACTTTTGTCATTTTTCTGCCTGAGAACATGTATATGAAAGACTCTCAACAGAGTGAACAACGCCACTCAGCTCATGCACCATATAATATATTGTTAGTATGAAGAAGCGCAAGTGCTGTCAAACAGTCTTTCAGTGTATAATGTGTTTCACTGGATGCTTGGTAAACAAGCACCTGATGCTCTAAAAAAAAGCACTTCTGACAGCCTTCAGTGTCTTCATTTATACATGTTGGCTACGTAATCAAACTCAACCCTTTTAAAATAAACCTGCTGCAAATGAACTCAGCTTTCTTTGTGTTCATAGAGTGAATGGCCTTTTCAGACATTGACAAACACAACTTTTCTATAGCAACTTTTATGATGTACTACTGTAGAAAAAACAGACAGAGAAAAGCACCAATCCATAACACATGACTGAAACTCAAAGAACAGGGAATGAATAAAGTACAAAAAATCTGGCTGCTGAAGTGAAGACAGCTTGAAGAAATACTGCTATCCAGTGTAAAAAAGTCTGGCGGTATTTATAATTTACTATCTAATTTCAAAATTGGCCAAACAACAACTACACTTTAAAGCAGGTTTAAATGTAATGCTTACCACTGATCAAGTTATGGATCAAGATAAGTCAACAATATGGACAAATATGGACGATTCTGCAAAACCCTTTCCCCCCTTTACTTCCAATGACTGTTTTGTTATGTTCAATCTGTGGTATTGTTAAAGTTAGGGAATTAAGCTATGGTTAAATTTAGTCAACTAAAACACTTCCTTAAAACGAAACCTATACATTTTGTAAAATATGCTTAGTTGCCTTTTATTGGAATTAGATGAGAAGATGGATATCACTCTCGTAACTGTTAAACATGAGGCTATAGCCAGCAGCCGGTTAGCTTAGCTTAGCACAGACACTGGAAACAGGGGGAGACGGCTAGTGTGGTTTGTTCATGGGTACCTTGCACCTCACAACTTACCAATTAACAGGTTATAGCTAATTTTTCAGAAAAAAAATGTATGAAATTAAACTTTATTGGGTCTGAGCAGAGAGGAAGTTACTGTGTTCAGCCACCAGATAATGTGGAGTTGTCGATTTTATACTTCACCGTATGGATGAAACAAATGAGGTATAACGTATTAATTACAGAGCCTTTGAGCTATAGAGGTGCTGGTAGGTGAATTTTGTTACTGATGAACAGAGCTAGGCTATTTTCTTCTATTTCCTGTTTTTATGCTACGGTAAGCTAACCGACTTTTAGCTGTGGTCTGTAGGCTTACATTTAACAGACAGGTATAAGAATGGTATTAATCTTCTCATCTAACTCCTGATGTGGACTTGTGTATGTGTATTTTCCCGAAATGTGTTTTATTCCTTTAAGGTCCTTGCTGGTCACTTGATGCATTGAACTTTGGGACTGAACATCAATCCTGGCCAGCAAAATTCTCCAAAATAAATGTTATTCCAAGGATACAGGGCTGACAAAGCCCATGTGGCAAACTAAAACGTTTAGGTACATAAGTTGAAAATAAGTTGTTGAAGATCTTATGTTTTATGACCATGTTAACACACATGCACACACACACACACGCCTAAATTAAAATTTGATGGTAAAAGATATTTCATTGTGGGCAAATTAATATGCATTTTAGAAGATAAATGAGACACTTCTAGCCAATGGGTAATGGCTCATTATATTGCAGGGTGATTATTTAAGGGAATTCAACCCAAGGAGTCATTATTCTCATAGTTAGACCTATGTGTGCGATTCAGAGAAGAAAAATACCTAAATTCAATGAGGTGACAAGAGGGTAAAACAGGGTCAACATAGAAAGAGAAATGCTCTCTGCTATGTGTGCCGGCATCTCAGCTTTACACAACAGCGGCCTCAGCAGCATGAGTGCATCTGTGAGTGAGCATAATGTATTTGAGCGATATGAAAATTCAGTAAACCACCACTTAATGTTTTTCATCTATTGCATTTGGCTTGCAAACTAGCTGGAGAACTAATACTAAAAGGAACATCAATTCAACCTTGAGGCAGCCAACATGCAGTGTTTTGCATACACTAATGACCAGCTGGAGTCAGACATGGCCTCAAAATAAAAATAGTTATGTAGAAGCCTCGGATTATTCAAAAACATAATATCTTTTCATTACTTCTGTGTATAGTTGGCATGGTTATTAATTATGACCCCAAAGAAGAATCTTCACCTAAAGTCCAAATTAAGGCAACATAAGAAACAAAGACATGGATTTATGAAGGACAAGTTGATTAAGGTCAATTAAACATCCTTCAGGATAATATAAGGATGTTGTCAAGGTGACGATTAATGTATTTATCCAAATTCCTTACAACTACGTTTTTATATTGGATTGCAAATCTCAGGGTATGTAATTATAATTCTTAAGGATTTTTACCGAGGCTATATTTTAAGCGGACCAGTCAAAAAAAAAGGAATATCTCACACTAAACCTGTCAGAGGGCAGGAACAAATGGAGCTAAATTACCTCAGTTCGGCAGAAGTAAGTCATGGTTTTATGATGTGTGGATGATAAAGTAAGTGTTACCTGAAAAGCAGTGAACCTGAAACTTGTTTCTCCACTGTGAAAGATCTGAAGCCCCCATGCAGATGGCTCTGGTTTGTTTCAGAGCTCTATCCTCTTATTATTTTTCTGCAGGTTCTATTTTGGTAAAGGAGTACGTCTGTTTTAAAGACACTGTTCCAAATATGTGTTCCTAAAAAGGCAGGAAAAACAAACTCAATCAAGATTCCCACAAAGCTGTAGTCGATCTTCAGGCTGCCAAATATGAACAAGACTTATGTTTTAATCAGTGTATGACGACATTAACTATGATTATGTTTACGTACCATTGAGTACACTGCTGTCCTGTGCTCGTCATGTTTTTATTTTGTCGTAGCACCTTGGGGGAGTATTAATTCTACTGCTTAAAAAAATATACGTGGTGGGTGTTGAAGTGGCTCATTGTAGTATTTTTTGACTCAGTATAATATCATGTAACATATTAATATAATGAATGTAAATAGCTCATTGTTTAGTTTTCTGGCCCAAGGCTTCACTGTTTTGGTTCATTCTTAGTGCTCTCAACAGTCTCATTTCCAGCAGCTGTTTTCAGCAAAAACTCACTGTACACAGAAGAAGTTTGTAACCAGCTGGTGAACATCGTGGAGTATTTCGCAGATATTTCCCTCAGGAGTTGGTGGAGACCAAAACAGAGCAAAAAGGAGAGTGAATATTTGACTTACATCCATTGGGTGCCCAGAAATAATACTCTAAATGAAAGCTAATAATTGCTCTTTGCCTGCTTTGATTTTTTTCTGACACATATGACACATTAACTTAATGAAGTGATGTCAGTGTTGTATTTATGATTGTTGTGCTGCCCCCAAGTGGCCAAAAAATCAATTAATGAAGCTTAAATCTGACTCCTTTAAAGCCAACCAAATAATAATAATAATAATAATAAAGCATTCACTATTACTATATTTTCATTCCTGGCACTGTAGGAAACTGAATTTAGATTTTCATATAATTGAAATACAATCATTTAAAAATCCAAACAGTTAAAAAAAAAACTAAATTAGAGGCTTTCTCTTTGGTATGTGGTGATAATTTTCTGAGGGATTGCTCTGGGGGGATGCAAACCTATGACCTCATTATTTCTTGCAGTCTATGCACGGTGTGTATGTAAAAGCATCACAGCTGATTGCTATAGTGCGTATCTGCTCAACATGAAAACCAAGCTCTACTGGAACTAAACTAATCCACGCTACTGTTAAATGCAATAAATTATTACCAGAGGATGTGAAATGTATGACAGCAACATTTTGTAATTGTGTACGGAATATGCAGATTCTCTCCTAAGAATGTTAAATACCTTAAAATCAAATTGAGCTAAATGACAATTGGCAAAGCTCCTTGAGTGTAATACCCCCGGATCAGACTGAATTAAAAGGGGATTTTCCCACCAACTCTCCATGAAAGAATTTTTCACATCACCACTTTTATCTGAGCCTGTGTGTACAGTCTGCTGTGCTGAGGAAGCATTAAAAGCCGAGCTACATCCTCAGAATGGAGGAGCACTTTTCTAGACAGAGGGACAGACGTTGCCAGCTTTGTCTCGAATTCAAGCCAAGAATTCTAATTGGGCTATTTAAAGGCTGTCCATCCCTGGCAGAAAGAAAACAAACAGAAACAGAAACAATCCATATTTAAGCCATTCACTATATGATGTGTACATTTATCACTAATTGATATGCAATGTGGGATCACAGCACTGTTACACGTCACGTAGCTCCACACTGTTGACTGTTTATTCATAGAGATGAGAAGCATGACTAATCTACGCGATTTCTCTTTGAGGTTTCATCCAGAATTGCAATTATAACAACTGATGATAAATTGATGGATGCCACGCAACATATATAATGTAATTGATTTTCGTTGAAAACGCTGCGGGATTTATGAGTTAGTTGTGCGTATGCAGCACACACACCCAGATCCACTCCTTCCGACTCACATTAGGACCCATGCAGTTAAAGACAGGGTGACACGATGTGAGAGGAAACACTCTCACTGCGGGATCCATGGTACGATTAATGAAGTGATGACATTATATATTTATTTACAAGTCATTAGGATTCAGGGCCTGAGGAGTCACATCCTGTCTCTGCCAAGGCTCTCTAAGGAGCATTCATTTTGTTTGGTCTACATAACAAAGAGAAAAATTAAAAGCTGCCATAGAAGCCCTCAAGCTTAAAGCACACAAAGCCTCAAGTTTGCATTGTTGATGGAGAAGCTTTAAGCATGGAGAGGGAATTTTGTGACTGAATGTTTATAGATTTAATTAAATTACAAGACGAGACAAAAAAAGCCCAAAGGCAAAGCGCAATATTTAACAGAAGCCGGCTATGGTTATTGTTTAGAATGAACAATCAGCTGGAATTCCTTTTTGAGCTTTAATTCTGCATAATATGCTGACTAGTAATGGTATCAGGAGGTTTATTAAGTAATGACTACACTGAAGAGTAATTCTCAATAGTGTGATCTGGAAAAGAAATAGCAAGCATGAGAGAAACTGAACTAAAATAGGAGTGTATGTGTGTGTGTGTGTGTGTGTGTGTGCACTCAGGTCTTTTTTAATCAAAGCTTCCATGTGTGTGCCTTTCTCTCTCTGAGACGTCTGTGTGCAAACTCTCCATCCAAACTGCTCATCTCATAACCCAGATGAACTGGCATGGAAGACTGCCATCATTATGTTATGTCATCAGTTAGTCTCATCAATTAATCTGGTGACATAACATGCCCTCTGACTATACTGAGAGCTCGTTCCCATCCCCTGTGACAAAATCCAGAGCGCTGCCATGTGCTGATATTGCCACTTGGAAGGTCATGGTAAACGAAGGGGTTTGTCCAAGTGCTGACGCGTCTCACATTTTATAGCATAATGCCCCCCCCCTCCAACACTCCCCCATTCCGCTCACAAATACAACAGGTCTGCGTCAGAGTGCCGCTTCAGAAACTGTGACCTTTTTCACACGGTGTAAATGACTTCTCAGTGAGAAGAAATGCAAGAAATGAATGGAAGGGGTTGAAATGATCAAATTGGAACACGGCATGAAGAGATTACAGGGAGATAAGGTCCGGATTCAACGAAGAGAAACTGCTAACTACTAACAAAGTGTTGGATCTTTTTTTTTCTGCCTGCACTTTTGCATGTGGTACATTCAGAGTAGATTGAAAAAAAATTTAAAAAAATAAAAAAATCCAGCACCTGACTTAGCTAAACAGTCAAATTACCCCTCAGGATACCCAGCCAGCATCTGTGCCAACATGCTCCAAAGTTTAGCATTACCCAAACACTACAATGCAAATCCACAAGAACTGATGTGTATTGTTGTGGCTGTGTTTGTCTTTGTCACGAGAAAACACATCCCCAACAAAGTCACTTCCAGCATGACAAGCACACGATGAATAAAACAGCATGAAGCCTGAAACAGATTGGAAAAAAGACCAGAATCATAATTTGATGATGAAAAGCATCTAAGATGGAATGTCCTGGTGGTGTAAAATCCCCTCTGCTGCATGCATATTTTGTGTCAGACACATGCATAGAAAAACAGGTGTTTTCACCTGTCTATATATTTTTTGCACCATAGGCTGGGACAAAATCTACTTTATGGTATCAGCGTGTTTTGTTTATGATTTTCTTAAAAAGCAAAATGAAACTGTGATAACATTCCCTATTCCTCTAAAACATAGCACAGGTCTAATTGTATTTTCTAATATTAGTTTGAACTCTCACCCCTTGTCCAGCTCCCAGAGGGCCAATAGCCAGGTGTTGCAGGGGGTTACTGGGTCAGTTCGATGCTGGGGGCCACAGCAGTGAGTGGGAAACAAGGCAGAAATAGGTCAATGGTTAGAGAGGATGGCAAATTGAAAGTGACACTGAAGCCCCAGTGGAGAAGGAGAACATGGGGGGACATGGATGCACAGTATAATTTATGGAGGATACCAAAAATGTATAAAAGTGAAATGTCCATTCAAGCTGTGTATGAACAAAAAAAGTTGCATTTTTATTTACCGCGAAGTGGAGACATGGCATTAGGTGCCGTCCAGCATGTGGAGGAGTTCAAGAGTTCACGGCTCACAGACACAGCAGGGAGGCTGCCGTGGCCATGCAGCACTGAGGTTAGTCAGATAGGCAGGTAGCATCATAAGCAACATCCAGCTTTATTGTTCCGGCTTTGAACGTGTAGAGGAGTGGTTCTTTTACTTTTGTCTGATGTTCCTCATCAGCCCAATGAGATGTGCTCAAATACCCCCATCATCAATAAAACCTGCCATGTTCTAAATGACATTACTTGGATTTTTTTTTTTTTTTAAATCATTTTTTTCCATTTTAGTTTTTATTTGATAGCATCCAGTGAAGAGGCGGAAATGTGGGGAGTGAGAACAAATGTCCTTGACTTGATTTGATCAGGAGATTTTGCAGTTACATGCTTGGCTGCCAGGAAATTCCATTTGAACATATTTTAAAGTGAGTGTTGTTTAGAACTTGTACAAAATATAATGATTCCAGGAGTGTGTTTCCACTCGGCCGCTTTTATTCTCTTTTCAGTTCGCGCATGATAAAACCTGAGTGGGAAAAACATGAAGTATCACAGAATCTTTCCTAGACCCGGCTAAGGTAGAAAAGTTGGTAAATCGATAAAGGCAAAATGTGAATTAATCATGATGTATGGGCATGTGACCATTGAAGAGACCCCTGTTTCTGCATTGCTCTCATTCAGTTTGTTTGAGGTTTGACTGGCATCTTTTACTGACATCATCGTGTCACGCCCATTCCAACTGTGTAATGGCACCTGGCTGGAGATTTAGTGGCACCATTTGGATTTTCTTTTGCAGATTTTGAGAAAATTTGTGCTTCATTTCAGTTGAAACTTGACTACCAATAGTTTAAGTTTACACTCATAGGACTACACACTGTGGCAGAACCACTGCATTAAAACAGCATAAGTCCTCCAACCAGAACAAGCATATAGGTTGTTTATTTTCAACCCTCTGATACGACCTGTAGGAGTGTCATGGTTACAATAATAAACACGGACTGTACTGGCAGCGGCGTCCCGCCTTCGTTGCCCGTTATTACAATAATAATGGTCATGGCTTGTTTAGGTTTAGGAGAAGACGGTGATTTGGGTTAAAATAAGTTCCTCAACATTGGACAATTTTTGTTGTCATGGTTACAAT
Source organism: Seriola dumerili (assembly GCF_002260705.1). Classification (NCBI taxonomy): domain Eukaryota; kingdom Metazoa; phylum Chordata; class Actinopteri; order Carangiformes; family Carangidae; genus Seriola; species Seriola dumerili. Next base: position 4,171,050 of record NW_019174305.1, on the reverse strand, counting down.
AATAACAACGTGGTTAACTTTGCTGAACACTCATGGATAATATAAACAACATAAACTGCTGGTTTCACATGGGACTCAAACACCGCTCCCCTGTGTCATATTCATCACTCCACCACAACCTCCTCCTGACTTTGTTGCTCTTCATACTACGTCACCGCACTCTTCCCTTTGATCCTGTCACAATTACTACCGCCACTAGATGTCGCCTAGCAACAAAACGTAACTGCTGCACAATGGACTATGGACTCGTTTTTTACAGGACAGTCTTTAAAGGTGTTACAACAATATGTCGTGGGTAGTTAGCTTGTCATAGCTGGTATCTTATTTTTTATTATGATAATCAACATAGTAAAGATAAACCACCAAACCGGAACTGTACTCCTATTTTTTTTTTTTTTACTCTTTTACACCGAATTTGTCGTTAATTATCTAAGACACTACGCAGTCTTTCTACATCCCCCCAAGAGCTGCACTGGGGAAAGAGCAAGAAATTAACTACCACAGAAAATATCGCAAATCCATCCATCCATTACATCTACCCACTTACACAGTGCAGAGACACAGGGGTGGGCAAAAACCTAACCCAGCTTTCAGAGACGTGGTTCATCCTGGACGGGTCATCAGCCTATGACAGCATGGTTTCTTTTTTTATTCTTTTTCTTTGTCACTCACTCAATAACCCACTCACTTTTTTTTTCCTCACTCATTTCGTCTGAGGTTAATTTCCCTAACTTTCTCACTGTTAAAAAGTTCAGAGAAGTGCAGCTTCAATGCGGGAACATTATCCGGGCGGAGGGATTGTGACCCCCCCCCCCAACATTTCGCTTGAAAGAACTAAGCACGCTCAGAAAATAATCTGAATTGCCAAGTCGGCCAGTGGATCAAGTCAGCCATAAACAGTTAAGCTGATGCTCGGCAGAGAAAACAAAAACAACATAAGCACGATGTAGAATTAATGAATAGTATCACAACAAAGGCTTTGTTTACACATTATGTTACGGTTATTCCAGCTGTTCAGAGAGTAAGCCAGTGTTCGAGTCCTAGACAGCATGATGGGAAGAAACTGAGAAGAAAAATCAAATTAAGTTTATGCATTTGAACAACACAGTGTAATAGTCATTGTATAGTGAGATAATTTAAAGTTCTACCTTTTTGCAGCATCAAATGAGCCGAGGGAAACCTGCAATTGTACAGGTACGTGCTCTGCAGATGAGAGTTTAAGCATCATAAAGTGTTTATCTGTTCTCATCTAATCTTAGTTAAATTCCGTTCTATCAAACAGGGAACTGAAGATGTGAATATTCATGTTGGTGGGCAGCCATGCGTGGTGATTATCTTTCATGTGTAAGGCACATAATCATATTGGAAGTGCGTGTGCATCATATCATGACATATGAAGCTAACAAATTAATTAAAACTAATTATGATATAGCAAAGGCCTTTTGCATTTGTTAGAAATTGCATAAAGTAAGAGGTAAATTACAGCAAAAAAAAAAAGTTAAGTAAAAGTGCTGTGGCAGAATAGTGTGCAGCATATTGCAGAAAAATGTTAATGGTACAGATTTCTTCTCAAAAAAGTGCAAACTCACTTTTCTCGTTACTGTAAATTCCCATTTGCAGGCCTTTTAATGATATCCTAAACAAAACAGTCTCCATAACGTTTCAATGATACTGTAGGTTTATGTAATGGGCATCCGTTTCAGTTGCGTGGCGTATGGTTCTCAATGATTCAATACCAATGAACGCCTCAGATGCAGAGGGAAAATACTGTATGTTAACGCGTGTTCTGCGTGAACACATAGGACAAAGAGTCTGCCGTCATGGCCTCCCTCCCTGATCTCTCCAAGAACTCTGCGTCACTTCAATGTCTTTGTCATCTTGAAGTCATGTAGGCACTCATAATGTAATAACTGTGGATAGTGTAATAAGCATGCTTAATTTAATAAAACTGATTTAAAAAAAAACCTATAATAATCTGGCACTGGCTATAATGTAAAAAAATTCTAGTATGATGGTTTTCACATAAAATAACATGTAATTACATTTTATGCAACTTGTTACATAATGAGTTTAGTAATAACTCACTTATATTACAAGATATATTGTAATGACAAATTAAAATCTAATGTTCTAAGGTTCAGTCTGTATTCTATGGCACCGTTTCCACCCTGACTGTCACATAAATGGATACAACAAACACTTATTGCAAATTCCCAGAATCCCCCTCTGACAGGCCAAAGCTAAAAACGTAAGTAAGGTATCGGCAGACCAAGATTAACCTATGAATGTACAGCTACAAATGTATAATGTGTGTGTGTGTGTGTATGTAAATCTCTGCATAAAATGTAATTACTTGTTGCATTATATGCAAAGTTGTTACATTATTCATTAGCCATTTTATTACATTATAGGAGGATTATCAGTTTTTTTATTACAACTGTTGTTATATTATCCACAGTTATTACACCTCCACAAGCCATGGATCACAAATAGAAATAATGATGCACAGTCTCAAACAGTCTCACCTCAAACACATTAATGGTGTTACACTTGGATGTGTTAACACAACAGTAATACTGGAGTGAAAAATGAAAAAAAAAATAGCTTGAAAGAAAAGTCCAAACTCCGTCTTACTTCCACACCTCCGCTCACCTGGCTAATCGCTGCATTAAGTGGGTGTGATTGTTGGATTTTCTGTTTTTGGAGAGTTACAGAAATTGTCAGGAACTACCACACAATTCTGCTGTTGTTAAGGGGATTTCAGAAGCTGTTAGACAAATCTGACAAGCACTTTGGTTGAAGCAACCTGAGGCACTGAGAAGCAGCCATGTGTTGCTGGAGGAAAAGGTGTAAATCAGAACTGTAGAGAATTTGAAAGAGTGTAAACGTTACAACTAAGAACAAAACACTTTGCCATTACTGCAGAATTCTTTCAAAAGTGATCCAAAGAAGAAAAATACATTTTTGGTTTCAAGTACCAAAAACCATCTCAATGTAGTTTTTCCTCTCTCAGGCTTCTCTCTGGAGGTCTAATGACAACAGGTTGATGAGCCAGTCAGAAGAGAGGAGGCTCTGAGTCTCTCTTCTCATTGGCTGACTGTTTTCTAAGTGATCTAATGAAAATTTAGCAGATTTTAAAAACTCAGAAAACACTCAGACAAACCAAATCCTGCAAGCTTGGATGGTGGGTCCAGGTAGGCGGGGCTTGGGGGATGTGCCTGGTGACAAGCGGTGACTACTTTGTTGTGACATCACAAAGGCAGTTAGTTAGTTTTATACCTCCTCTCCCAGGCTTCTCTCTGGAGCTCTAGCAGCAACAGGTCTGTTTTCAGAGTCTTCAAATAAAAATATACTGCTTTGTTGTGACATCACAAAGTTCCAGAAGTCCTGACAGCTTGTTTTAAGGTTCAGTGTCTGAATACAGGCTGTGTGCATTTCTCTGTAGTCTGAGCGCTTTGATACTTTCACAGTATTACTTTAGAACCTAGACCTGCTTTATAATCAAAAAAAGACATGGACATCTACCTTTATACTATTTAGGACCTTTAAAATGTGTAGTAAAGCTAATGTTTTATCAGGTGTAAAGATGGGTAAACAGATATTTCTCATAGAAAACCACCGTGGGAGCTGCTATTAACTTCAAAGGCTGTGTTTAACTTTTTTTTTTATCAAAGAACCACATTTTTTCTACCACGTGTTTGTCATCTTTGGAGATCTTGATGCCGATGCCAAACCCTGGAAGTTCTCCAACTATATCGCCTATCATTGTCAATGCAGAAAATGAGTGGGCCTTTTACTTCCAGAGCTTCGGATGCCAGAAATAAGCCCTCCCTCTGTGCAACTCTATTCTGAGCCTGACATCTGAGACTCAACTCTTCCATATGGAACTCACAAAAATTAGAAGATAACAAAATTATCTTCATGTATATATGCTAACTAGATAGGCGGTTATGGGTGTTGTGGGAGTTTGTGAAGTGAAAAAATGCACAGTACAGTATGTGTGGGAATGTAGTGTAATACCATGTCAAATAGCCCAGTTAAATTGATGGTCATTAATTAAAACGGCCTCCCCGTATCCCTCATTTGGCCCTCACCTTTTAAGACATAAAAGTGGAAAGATAAAGGTAAAGACCTTGGGCAAATTACTGAGCAAGTCAGAGAGAAAGACATCATGAGGGAGACCAAGGGGGAGGGGTGCGAGTTTGATTAGACAAGCTCGGAGAGGGGCCTCGTTCGGCGTGAGGGCTGTTAATTACCGCTACAGTTCAAAACAATCTCTCTCTCCCGCTGAGTTCCAGCCTTCCCATACGCCATCAGCCACATACACTGTCACACAGCAGCCCCTTCATCAGACTCGAGGGCCCGCATTTACGCATCGCATCCTCATCTCCCCGGCTTGGTGCGGATCACCCTCTCACCCTGTAATTAGCTCTCATAGTCCAGTAGCCATAATCAAGGCTGTGTCATCACTGTTGTGGGACATGAAAAGTTACAGTCTGATTTCCTTAACACTCCAGTGTACTCGTAAATGGTGCTACTTGTAAGCTATATGTAATCAAGGACATCACCAGTCCTTGTAGAAATGCTGTATACAATACTTATGGCATTTTTTGTTATTATTCAAAAACATCTGTTCGGTTCTTTCAGTTACTCTGGACCTTTACGTAAAGATACATTTGATAATGACTCCCGTTGCATTGGATACAAAATATCAACTTGTGTATCTAAGCCTATCTAATGTTTCCACCATCCACATTTTCACATCACTTTTGGTAAAAGGAGGGGGAGTAATTATTTAGCTGCACATCAATTCTGGTAATTCTCTCTCCTCCTCCTCCCTGAAGTTGTGACATTAATGAGACAGCTACCTTAATAGAAATTCTTCAGTTTCTCCAGTCCACTAATTCTGTCCTGATATTGTCACATAATGCATCAGCTAGTAACTGAAAGTCCAGCTTTCGGCTAAAGCCATGAAAGATTAGTGACAGAGTGACAGGTGCTGGTGATATGAACATGCCACTAAGAGATAAATGTACAATGTTAGTCAGTTTGAGTTAATTTAGAGGAAGATAGAACCCAGAGTTTGTATAATGCGTCTTTGTTTGGTGATTTGCTCTGAGCATTTTACTGCAAAGCCTTAGCTTTTGTTAGTGAGCTCAGAAATAGGTCTTATTTATAGTCATAGTTAAAGTTAGACAACTTCACTATTAAGGTGTCTGCGACTGAATATGTGGTTCTTTTATTTAAAAAAAAGTCAAAAGGTACAAGGTATAAATATGCAAGGAAAAAATGTCCACTACAACTCCTAAGAAGCATTTCAGGGAGAATTCACCAAGCTTAAAATTGTGTCGTATGCACTGCTAACATAGTCTGACTCAGACCTCTAAATCACTGTACACATATACAATTTATTCAGTAATTTAAATTGAATGAAGGAAAATAATAAAATGAAATGAAACTGCTGCTAACATCGAGCATACGCTAAAGGTCCCAGACTGTCCTCCTGTACAAAACAAGTCCATAGGTCGTTTGTGTGGCAGGTTATTATGACCCATAGTTACATTTTGTTGTTAGGCGACATCTAGTGGTTGAAGTAATTAGGACAGGAACAAAGGGAAAAGTGTGGTGGCATATAGGTGAGTATAAAGAGAGACAAAGTCCACATTAGGAGGAGGTTGTTGTGGATGGATTGGTCAACAAAATACAGGAATATGAAACAGGAGAGCAGTGTTCGAATTCCCATGTGAAACCTGCAGTTTATATTGTAACCATGACAACAAAGACCATGTAATGTTGAGGAAGTACTTATTTTAGCCTAAATCACGATCTTTTCCTAAACCTAACCAAGTAGTTTTTGTGCCTAAACTTCGCCTCTCAACTTTACATTTTGCCAAATACAGTCTTTAACTTTCTTGCTGAGTTAGGTCAGATGCACAAGACCACTTTCATATCATTATGCTAAACATGAAACGATATGAAGCCACAGCTTGCTGCTAGTTAAGCTAAGAATAAAGACTGGAAGCAGGGGAAACAGCCAAAACAAAACCTACAAGCATCCCTGGTAAAGCTCATGAATTAACACATTGTAGCTGAGTAAAAATGTACAACAGATATGTGCAACGTGTACAGATATTTTATGTGTCATTTTTACACTTTTTTTTGTATAGGTCACTTTTTGAAACTTTTGAAAATGTTTGAATTTACCATACTTTTAAGTAGCATCCTCTCCAAAGCAACAGCAGAGGAGGATCATTGGTATTGTTGTTTGCCATACCGAAATACCATTTCTCAAAAAGAAAATTCAAACTGATGGTCATAACAGAAATATATAGTGTCATTAAATCATCCACCAGACTCCTGACCACTCAGAATATCATGGAAAAAAACAACTTTAAAACCTCCCTCTACTTCACACCTCTACAGATGCATCTAATTTAATCAGCAGGCCACCACAGCCTACACAACAGTACAATAGTTTCATTTTTGCAAGCTAATTGTGCCATTTTTTTTTTCCTGAATCAATCTATTATAAAAACTTCCTGGTACACCTGAATAATCAAACGAAGTAGGCTAATACTGACGCTGATATTTAGTTCGAGGGAAGAAGACAAAAGGCAGCAGAGCTCTCATTGTCTTTCAGTCTCAGTTTCATATCTGTGCCAGAGAGGAATGGCAGCCATCTTCCTTGAGCCTGACCATTTTAATGCAGTACTCTAATTGATCAGCATTCATCCCTCATCTACACTGGATTTACGGAGACACAGCCCACGGCTGCCATAGGGCTGCCAGACTTAAAGAGAAATGGCTGGAGGAGCTCTGCCATCCACCATCCACACTGGGAGGTTCCAGAAGCTGTCATCAGACAGGCTGTTTACTAATCAAGATTTACGCTGTTTGTTTGTGTATATCAATAAATCACTTCTGAGTGCATGTGGATGACCATGAATCTAAAGCAGGAGTGGATCTCTAATTGCCTCCCACAGGGCTAAAGCAAATATATAGCATGGTTTTACCTACCTGGGTTTAATATTAGACCACAGGGAACAAATGCTTTGTTTTTAATTGCTATATAACTGTGGCTCATGGGGAGATTTTTATTTTCAGGTAACCCTGATAGCAAGAAGTGATCGCCCCAAGTGGTAGAGGCAATGCTGTGAATTCATCAGCCACATATTCTGCTCCATGTTTGATGTCAGTGTTTTGAAAAAGCTAATTTCTTCCAAGTCCCTGTTGAGAGAAAATAGGTGTTTTCTAACTCTGGGATGAAATGATCCGGCACGTAAACTAAATGTGTCTCTAAAGACAGATTTTCAAATTTAAAATGTTGTCCTCCGAAGGGGTGAAATGTACATTCCCTGAGGTGTATCCAGCGCCTTTTTGTAGGATAGATGGAAAGGAATATTATACACGTCTAATGGAGAAAGAGATATCCTCTCAAGGTCACAAAGTGAGACCATGATATCTGTAATAGACAGAAGGACCCTTGGAGGAGAGGAGGAGGTGGAGGATGGTTTAAGTTCCTGTCCTTGGGGAAATCTCCATCCATCTGGGGAGTCACTGAGAGCGCAGCCAATTCACACGCTCTAACAGGCCCTTAATTTGGAGAAACATATGCCACCACTTAGGCTTTTTGGAATCTGTTCACATGGCAGAAATTGGTTGTTATGGTGGACATTAGCTGGGAGAATAGATGAGGCATATATAATGTTATTTACAAGTGATGTATACACCGCATGCTCTCCTGAACACACCCTACCATGTGTTAATCTTACTTCATGTCTTTACATGCTATTATTGCCTGTGACACTAAGAACTATTGAATTTTGCATATCACAAAATGGGCATTTTTAAAACCTCTGATTACATACAGTATAATCCATGGCACAAAATGTCCTTTGTTTTTATGTATGGAGATAGTGAGAATTAAATTCATATAGCATTACTGAGCTAAATCCCTATCTGTGTCTGTGGATGTAACCTGAAGGCGTGGTGATACAGGTACTGAGATCTCTGACTTGCTCTTGCTACAGTGCTTTACTATTGTTGATATTTGGAAACATGGTTGATGGGAATGTGTGAGTGATGCAAAACAGTAAAGCTGGTGAGTGTAAAACAAACAATGAGATTAAAGATGGTAAAGAGCTGATAAGTCTCTTGGTTTGTCGCTACGAATGATTCCTTTCACATGACATGTTACCATTGATCCACTGTTAATAGATAAATAAAAATGATTGCAGCTATGGATTATCTAACATCATGATGCCTTTGGTATGAAATATGCCTGTGGCATTTTTACAGATTTATAGATTTCATAAAAACATGTTCTTATATCTTATATCTTTCTATTGAAACAGGTATTATATCTGTACTAGTATCCAGCCTCAAAATGTAGTGCATGTGATGTTGTGGATGGACATGATGGAGCTTAAATGTTCTTTATATAGAATAGGGTAGTGCAATCTGTAACAATGCGTCATATTTTATAACCTGATGATATGTTTTGTAAGTAAAATCTGTATCTGCAAAGGAACCTCAGCTGTCAAATAAATAATTTGAATCAAAAATGTAGTATCTCCATATACGCCAGCCCAAATATCGCAGTATACAATATCATCGTGGGTTTTTCATTTTCTTTTTTCATGAATCCAAAACATCCCCGCCCCTCGGGAAAAATTCAGCTGCAGGACAGACTGTTCAAAACTACAGAACAAGAAAACTGCAAAAAACAAACAAACAAAACAAAAACGTCTACATCATGAAAAATAATTGCATATGGTGGGAAATATCGTGATATTCCTCATTAACGAACATCGGCCCAAGTCTATGTAGAGCACAAAGAATAATATTTCCCACTTAAATGTAAAATTTGGAAACACAAGTACAGTACACACACCTTACAATGAGACCATACTGAAAGCAGATAATAAAAGGAATTAGTGTCGCTGGTTGGGGGGAGTTGGGGGCTCCCATCGGGGGTGGAACAATCTTTGTCACTATGCACCGACACAAGTCCTCCCTCTATGAATAAACACATTTCCCAGAGGTTCTGGCACGGTCACCAGCCATCTAAGCCCTGTCCTCTGCTTACTGGCCTGAACGGCAGTAACATCGTACCACTGATTATTCACACCCAGCCACTGCGGTGGCAGCGACGCGTCACAGTGTCAAGTTTGCAGTTTACTCTTTAAAGTTGCTCCGAGTCTTAACTGTATCCTGCTGCAACACAGCACGGCTGTAAGAAGTTTTCTACTACAGCGGCGGCCCCGGAGGGAGCACAGAAAAATGTGGAGTGGGCTCTTTCTGCAATTTCAGTCCCAGCCCCCACCATGAGCATCAGACCCCGAGGAGCAGATATGGTCCGAATTGTGAATCCACCCACACTGCATGTCACTCTCTATAACACAAAAACTGTGAGCATGCTAGCTACGCCGAGCACACATACATGTGCGCACACACACACACACACACACACCTACACACACGGAGTCTTGCAGAAAAATTATGCTTCACACATACACAGAGAAATGGGAAAACTTCACACAAAAAGATGGAGTTCATTATAGAATCTATACGCTTACTGTAGATACAAAAGGTATTACACATTTCTGGATTCCTTTTGCACTTGTTTATAGAGTGCCTCCACTCACGCTCCTGCTGTAATTATCTATAATCTCATCTCAATGTTGCATCTAAGGTTTGAGTATCAGTGGGAGCTTGGCATGTTGGCACGCTCTTTGTCTGCCTCCTGATAGAACTCTTTCCACTCGGCTGAATTACCCACTCCACGATGACTCGATGCAGCAGAGCAAAAAATGATGCTCCCCGGACTCCCATATATTCAGATTCTTTCAAATGGATTCCAAAGGCCCCCCTCATGCTGCAGACCCTAGCCGCGGCAGGAATATAGCCTGCCACGGATCGAGGCTCTTTGATATCCAGCTGATAATAAAAAATCTATATCGAAACTATTTAAAAAAATATATATATTTGTGTTGTTTGACACAGTGTGTGTATGTACTGTATATGTATGTACAGGTGTGAGAACACTCACTGCGGCTGTAGCAAAGCTAGCGTGACTGCAAAATGTTTGATATGCAACTAACTGCATATTCATTTGACTAAAATGCCAGAATGTGCATTTGTTTTGGCAATGTTTGATCCTTATTTAGTCTCTGCTCTGAACATGTTTATGGATGTGCTGTAGCAATTTAGTTCATTTGCAAATATTACCATCACTGGAAAGAATGAAATTACATATCAACTGTACTGAGAAATGAAATTGCTCTATTACCAAGTGCAATAACAGGAAAGATTTTAATTTAGATTATTTTAATTTCCGCTCACAACTAGGTTGCCGTGCTTGTACAAATTTACAGAATCATTTATTGAACTGTTTTACTTCCATTGGGTCGAGACTTTCCCCTCCATTTGTGATTGATTGGTTGGACCCATCACCTGTATCCCCCTCGATCAGCACTTTAATGCTCTTGGTGGCCATCACTCTGTGTGCAGGTGGGGGTGGGGTAACCTTTGAACTAATGCTGACAACTCAGACGCCTCAAGTTGTGTGTGTGTGTGTGTGTGTGTGTGTGTGTGTGTGGGGGGGGGGTTCATGTGAGTCTTGTTTGGCGAGGCAATGTCATGAGAAGTCATATCACAGGAATATAGTGGCAGAGTGCTCCCGTTTCTGTATTGACATTCTATCCACAGGGAAATAAGACGTGGCAGACACTATGCAAAATATTCTAATATCATTCTGCCATGATCCATGTTACATGTATGTGTATTTACAATGTGGATAAAACAGCACACAAAATGATTACTGTATATACAACATGGCACTATATGTTGAGAAAACATCAAGTGATCCCAAGTGTTCAGCACACATTTACCTCACCACAGGAACAGATCTGCAATCTATAGAACTAGCTCATTGCTGCAGTGTAACAAGTGAATCATTATTGTGTTTGAATGTCAAATATGCCTTTCGTCCCCCCCCCCCCCTTCTCTTTCTCCTTTCCTGTCACTCTCAGCCATGTGTTACCAAGCAAAGCAAAGCACGAAGATCTTAAAATAAACCTTTCAAAATAAAACAGCCCTGAGATAGCCAAGTGGTAAACTCCACATCTGGGGCCCCACTGGCCAAGGACGGACTCCCACCAGAACTTTTTCTCCTGTGTGACCGCTGTATCTGCCTGTCTCATCTATCTCCACTGACTAAATAAAAAAATAGCAAGGCTGTAAGTCTAAAGATTTACTAGAAGATAGAAGTGGGGCCGCAACTAAATACAGTGTTCATCATAAATTGTGTCACTCTATCAATTGTATCACTATAATATGTCTATAATATGTCAGAAAATTGTGGTAAATGCTCATTACAGTTTCTTCAAGCCCAATGTGACATCTTCACCTTTCTTGTGTTAACCATTCAACTGTCCAAAACCCACGTATGGTCAATTCACAGACATAAAACAGAAAAGCCATGAATCTCCACTTTTCAGAAGTTGGAAGCCAAACGCCACTGTTCGGTATTTCTGTGTGATTTTTGTGCTATTAAGTGATCCTCTGAATAGCTGCCAATAAATTGTCTGCTGTATGTTAATTTTTTTTTTCATTATTTATTTTATTTGCACACAGAAAACATAACAAATACATATAGTGAGTATAATAATATATATATATATATATATATATATATATTTTTTTTTATGAAGTGGATGTGAGGGCTAATGTTAAAACCTCACCTCATAACCTCAGCATAACGATTTTTGAAATCATAAAAAATGAGAGAAAAACAGTAAAAAATTAAAAATAAATAAATAAAAATTAGAAAAGACACAAATCAAAAGAAACAGCCAGGGCAAATGTGATCGGATCTATTAACTGAATAATAATTTCAGATCTAAGAACAAAAGCTTTTGATGGAAGTGGAGTTGAGAGAAATTGCTCAAGAGCAGAAAATTAATCTTCAAATTATTATTATTATTTTTTTTTTTTTCATTTATCAAGTAAAAAACTACAAATACTCTGGTTTCAAGTTCCCTGGTATGAGGATGTTTGTTTTAGATAAACTAAATATCTTTGGGTTGTTTGTTGGTTGGACAAAACAAGACTTTTGATGATGTCACCCATTTTTACTTTTTTCACATTGATTAATTAATTGATTATTGGAGAAAATAATTGGCTGATGAACTGATAATGAAAATAATCATTAGCTGCATCTGTGGAGATGTTGTGCTCTGTAGTAAAGATGTTGACAGACAGACAGACAGACAGACTAATGAATAATGTCATGAGGGCAAACATGATGAAGTTTCTCTGACACACTTCTCTCTTTAGGGAAAATGAATGAAATGATAGTGAACTCATATGCCGTTCTGTGACCACTGTATCCCGAGGGACAGTATCGCTAAGAATTGGCTCCACCTAAACTCCCTCTCCCAGCGATGGCTAAAACTAAGCTCCTTAAATGCAGGGATAGGCTGCAGGAGCGAAGAATCTTTACTAGCAGGATTATCTCTCTTGTAGCAGCCTGCTCTACAAATGCTTTTCTATCTGGTAAACCATGTAGCTCTAAATTCAATTAGGGCCACATGAACATTTTCACGTGTGGCAAGTGAGCTGTGAAAGGGCAGCAAAACAGGCTCAGGCTGCAGCGGGGAAGAGGCGAGCGGGGCCTGATCTACTTCTGAGGAACAGAGGAGGGAACAGATTTGAGATGCTGCAGGAGATGCACTGCAATATTTAGCATTCAGCAAAGTAGCGGCTGTGTCTCTTTATCACTCAGAGTATGTCTTTCTGACTCTGTGTGCCTCCCTCCTGCCTACTATCATCACACACACAGACAGACAGACACAGAGTAAACACCATATCTATTAATTTCAATCACAATCACAGAATCTTTTTTATCTGCTAAATAGGATGACATCTGTTCAGTGGCATCCATCCAGCTACACTCACATATACAACGCACAGCCTCATTAAGTATCTATGTGCACTGAAGCTGTATGGGAACAATACAGCTCTAAATTAAAGCTAATGAACAATCAGTGGTCTCTACCTCGACTTCTTCCTCTGCCCTCCAGTCCTGCAGCCCATATTACACTTCATTATTCTTTAGGCTACCCACTCCCTCTAGTGATGGACAAAGGCACTGCCTAAGAAGCAGCCGGCAGGCAGACAGGCAGCAAATGTGGGACCACAGTAATGACAGGAAGAGTCAGCTTCCTCCGCTACAGGCTGGATGCTGTGCTAGGCCACCAGTGGGAAACACAGCGGCGGACTGAGAGAGCAACGGGGTGACGAGAACGCACAAAGCAGTCGCTTCTGCATAAAAATGACCAGCTGAGTACAAGTCTTATGCTCCGTTACAGGAAATGTGGTGGGCTAAAGTGCTAAGAGGCACACAAAAAAAGAGGCACACAGGAACAGGCAAAGGACAAACACACAGACACACACAGACACACCCACACACACACACTTGATTAAACTGCTCTCCGCTGTGAAAAAGCATGTTCGTTTGTATTTAAGTGGTGCAATGTTATAATTATCTAGGCTGGGTTTCTTCAGAGAGGCATGCTACTCTGTGGGTTCCCAACAAGGCCTAGTTTCCCTTGGCCCCCGCTCCCCTCATCCATCTCACTGGTCTGGATGATGTAGCGATGCCTTCACTCATGGCCCTACCTCAGCGAATGTTAATAATCATACACTGTGTGGTGGCTGCACCAGCAGCATCGTGGGGACTCTTTTCATTTGTTTCATTTAAGAGTCTTTTTATTTTGACATGCTACAAACAGATAAATAATTGGAAACATAGATTTCAGTTTCATACTGTTTTTGACAGTATAGTTATCTATTTGGGCGTGTACACTTTTAGCTAACTTTCTTTGTCAGTTTTGCTATATCAGTTTCATAAACTTAAGTTATTTAATTTTCAAGAAGTTAATTCAGTTTTCCTTTAGTTACCAGTTCCTGGGGGCTGCTGTTGGAGGTGCCTGGCTGGCAGGAGTCCCAGCTCCATCAGACCTGCTTAAATGGTGTTGATTCCCAATTGGACTGCACCATGTTCCTCCAGCACCATGGAGAGGGGCAGTGTGTTTTTTTCTAATTCAATTTTTGTTATTTCTTTGACAACTGTGTTTTTGATATTGCTGTTTCATTACTTTTGATATTATGTACTATACGGACATGTTTTGTTGTTATTGTAGTTTGTTTAAATGGTTATGCCTTAGTCTGTCCCCTTGTGTGTCTACAGTAAATGACCTGATCAGCCACTTTATGTTGCCGCCATCTAAGGTCAGTATGTTTATGCTTGGGTTTAGTTCTGTTACGTTGATCTCTTTTATGGACCCAGACCTATTGAAAGAGGTATTTTTTTTCTTTTTTTTGGTATATAAAAATTAAAAAATGCAAAACATTTTTCAAAAAAACCTGAAAAAAAACACCTGTGTCTCTCTGATCTATCAGCTGTCCTATTTGCATTCCCAGCACTTATCAGTGGGTTATCACCTTCAAATGATAAACGCAGTGAGCAAGAGAACAACCAGGTCTGTTGCTTTAATAACCTCTCCGTTATTATAACATATTCTGTGTCCATGTGCTCAGAACAGAGAAGATTAGCCCAGTAAGCATGTGGCTGAATGTATACATACATAATGAATATTATAGCTCACTCCAGAGCTACATGCATGGATCAAATGAAAAGGTAAGTCAGAATTCAGCGCACTGAACTGCATGGTATTCATTAAATGATGTTGGTACAGAGCACTCTCCATGCAACAAATCACTGCTTTAATTTGAGTGGTCTCATTTAAATTCCATTATGTCTTTACACTGACATGTTAAAAATCAGATAGGAACTGGAATGAGATCCATCCCCTTCATGATAATTGATACTGCTGGAGACTGGGCAGGACACACGGTGAAAATGGGGCATTATTCATAATTCATTTAAATTTATATAACTGACTTACTTTTGAAGATTACACAATAACATATTCATTGTTAAAGGGAGAGCCATGGTCAACCCAGACTACAGAGGCATTGTTGTATATTGAAGGACCAGACATGATGAATTTAAGTGAATCGCCTCCCATTTATTTTGTCTGAGACATACAGTCTAGTCTGTTGCCAAATTGCCAGATTACCACTGTGTGTGTTTAGTAATGAATCGAAGTGTTTGTCAAATAAAGATGATCTCACTGATGTTGGTATTGTACAGGTTTTGGCAATTTTTTTGGTCGTGGTTCAGCGTATCTCCCTGATGAAAAGGTCAATCCTGAGCCAAGGCTCCTGCTATCATATTGTGACACCTCTGGGATAATGTGTGATAATTAAAAGGGCTTTGGCATATGGTTGCTATTGCTAACATGCTGTGGGAATCAATGGGAGCCATTTGTGCCTTGTGGGGAAAAAAAAGAAAAAGAAGTGCCATAGTGGATGTGGATGAATGAAGCAGGAAACAAAATGTATGAGACTGAGTGTTAGGTTAAAGTTAATTAAAATTTGTCAAGTCAAAGCTGTATTAATTAACTTTTGGCACTATCAAAAAGCAAAGAGCTAATGCAACCACTACCGTATTTCTGGTTAAAAATTAGAAGTTAACAACAGTTACATACTTACACATCTAGCTGATACAACACTAGTATTTATTTGTCCTGGTAATAGCCATCTGGCAGACTGTAGGTGTAATACTCACTTTACTTCCTGCACTGTTCTGTTTTCTACATAATCTAAATAAATATCCATGTCTGTAGCTTGCTAAATGTTTTGTTTCCTTCAAAAGCTAGTTGCTAACTTTGTCATAGCACATTTTGCTAAAATGGCTGGCAGTGATTGTACCATGTCGACCAATTTGAAGTGGATGTCACAGTTACGTCACTGCAGTTGTAAGCACATCGTGGTGGCAGAAAAACAGCAGAAACAAGCAAAGTCAAAATGTCTTGTTGTGCTATTGGACGGCACAATAGGAATACAAAAAAAAAAAGATTACCATTTTTATGATTTTACAGGCTATCATCATCGAAGATCGCCTTTGAAGCTAAAAGCAGACGTTTATGGTTACAAGCTATTAAACAGACAGAGGACAGAGTGCACTGATGAAATCTCCACTGTTTATCACATATAAAGGGAAAGTAGTTACTTTAGTTAGTAACAGTAAATTACTTACAATAGCAACCACAAATCTGGCATTCTCAGTAGGCTATTTCATAAGGGTAAATTAGCATGTAAGCAGAAGTAGCATCTAGACAAACCAAACTGCTAATGGGTGTAGGTGCTATATAAACATTGGGAAAGTATCAAAACGCTTAGTCCATGGAGAAATGCACTGTCGTATTCAGACACACTGCCTTAAAAGGAGGTGTGATGTCACAACGAAACAACCACCACCCACAGCATGGCCCACCTGAACCCACTGTTCAACCTTGCAGGATTCTGTTTCTCTTTTTAGCTGAAATATTTTAATAAAAATATATTTTTATTATATATTTATTAAGGACTCTTAATAGTGTTATCGGAGCTCCGAAAAAGGATAAGCTGCTTGACAAGCTCCGTAGTTGCTGCCCAGGTAAAGCGTAATTCTGCTATAATTTCCCCATACGCCGCCACATTTACACTATGAGCGCAAACTCAGCTAAGCCTTAGGACCACACAATATCACTGGCTTTAGAACGAATGGCGACATCTACACTCGTAGATGTTCCTTCCATGCACTTGTCTTAACGTCGTTGACGGTCTCTCGTCTGCAGTCCCAATCAATCCCATTCGAAACCCCACACGGTCTGGCGGCAATGAAAGGGTAGAATGCTTCTTCTTCTCCTGGTAATCCAATCACCATATTCCTCTCTTTCTTGCCCCAGCTGCCTGATGTCCGAGATGGTCTGGTATTCTGCAGGCCACAAATGTTCCCCTGGCTTGCTTTGATGTACACTTGCATTTGATTGGTCCACTCAGAAGGTCTATCAGCTGAAGAGACTGAGCTGGAGACAGGGGCAGCGGGTTCCGCCGCTCATGCTTGGACCTGGATGTTGCAACATCAACACTGCCAGATGTGGACAATTTGGTGCAGATCCATATGATAACCTGGACCTCACAGACATGTGTAGGGTTGTTTGGCCTTGGTGGAGGTATGTGCTCTTAAGAGTGCCACTTCAGTTTACCACGATTTTAAGCCCTACAGCTGACCCCTGTCACATTCCAGTCATTTGATACATTGCGAATGTCAAAAATATTGATAAATTCAGGTTTATATTGTCCCCAAACCACAACAAAATGCAGCACCCCAAAAAGTCTCACTGTGGCTGAACAGTTATTTGCCTTATTTTCACTGTAGCCTGAAGGTATGTGACACACCAGGAATGATACTGAGCACCATTGATTGTAAAGGCCCACTATCAGTCTCTCTATGACAGGACTGGGGCAGCGCAGTGGCTACCTTCACTGAGGATTATTAGGATTTAGGAGGTTTAAGCTTCTACTTTGAGGGAAGAAATGTACTAGGAGGTGCCAGATTTGGGATGAGTAAATGCACTTTTCATCAATATATTGCACTGTAATATAAGTGAATATTCAAAACGTTCTCCTCATTACAACAACTACAAAAAAAAGGTGATAAAGCGTCACATTAAAAAAAGAACAAGCCCTCATTGATGTTGCCTTTTTATGTGCTGCTCTCAGCACGACGAGCCACACTGCAGAAAATCACCGTGCTGTTGATGCAGGCAAAAAACAGACTCGCAAGCTGGGGCATGTAAAAAGTGTCAGACTAAGGGTATTTGCTTTGTTACATGTCTGTTACAACTCAGTACTCAACATCGCTCCTTGTTTTCAGTACAACCTCGACTCAAGATCCTGTGAAGTAAGAAAACAAGCGATGAGGGTGGAAGTGGTGCCACTTGGGGATGCTTTTAGTACAGCAGCAAGAGAAGATAGATTATTTAGCTGTTGAGGTTAATGCAAAGTAGAACAGACATCAGCACTTTCTTTTCCATTATGGGTATTCTATGTATGATTATATATCCATCTATTGTATGTTTTTGCTACAGTGTTGTATTTCTACTTTTATTTAGCTGCTGGAAAGAAAATGGCCACCGGGGAAACGAATAAAGACCGAACTTTTTCAGCTCGAGCTCTGATGCCTGATTTGTCAGGCAAATAAGCCGAAGATGACAACTCTTAATTCAGAATGTCTTATTCTTTTTTTTTTTTTATGTGTTAGCGGCAGCTCACCTCCACTAGCAGCAACACACATTAACACATACAGTATATATTTTTGCACACACATGTACAGTAAGCAGAGATAAGTGCATACATATCCCTCTCACTAAAGCGCACAACATGCACTTTCAAACATTTTAGCCTTGACTCCTTGCAATAACACCCCCCGGCAGCTAACAGGAGCGATCTCCGCTCATCATTATACTGAAGCCAGACTGACAGAAGCTGAGTAGCAAAAGAAAGCAACAGCCTCAGTCCTCTGTGCATGAAGTTAACACACTTGATTACAGGTGGCAACGGTTTGTCATCTGTTGGATCCAGGTGCCAACTCTCAAAGATTCTCGAAAGCAATTATCTGCTGAAACAACACACTGTACTGTGTCAGATACCGTTTGGCAGATATTTTTTTGCCTGTCATTTTTAAACCGAGTGACCAGACAAAGAGAAGCACTGTAATGCAATCAACTGCAACAGTAATGTAATAAATTGAAATCCAAAATCTCTAAATGTAATTTCTGATTTAATCTCCACTCACTCACTTGCTTCCTGTTTTCATCAGCAGAAGTATGAACCACTTTAAGGGCTTCTCATCCATATTGGCTTAAAACAAGCTTACAGTACTGACTGAAAAGTCATAAAGTAATATCAGTCACACAACAAATTGGATCATTAGTTTGCTAACATTAGCTAAAATTAGCTACCACAAACTACTGCTCGTGCCAGGCTGTGGCAGCAAATCCTATGAATGTATTTAACTGAACAAGACTGCCCTTTATATTCACAATTACAACTCGTTATTCTTAGGAGGAAGAATTTCATAGAGTCACTTAGAGAGTCAAGCTTGACAACACAATTTTGAACTTTTGAAACAGAAGTTCAATGGCCACTTAAGGTCTACTTACTTGTTTGTCACATTACTTTTTAATTACTGTTTAGAACATGTCAGAGAAATGCTAATGCTAATTACTCATCTGTAGTATACTGTAATGCAGTATAATACAGCATCACCGCCAAGGACACCTCAAACTGCACCACAGAAATGTGTCAACACACTATGTAGGTCTCAATAAGAAGGTAGGATGAAGTATGTTGCATTACATCATACACTGGTTTCTACTGTATATAGCATGAGTGCATATACAGTATATAGCGATTCATTCAACAGGCTTGATAGTGTCACCACTGATCACTGTTTAACCAAAGGGATTGTTACTAATACCTTTACCTGGACCTATCTCACTCTCTGCAGGATTATGAGCGGGCACTGTACTGTGGAACCTCCACCCTCACAGAAAATCCCTGTAAAAGAGCATGGAGATTAATAATTCATTGATGTCCGTGACCACTCACACTCTGTTATATGGCAGATTTATATTAGCAACGTACCTGTCAAGCAGTCCAAACAACTTTTTCTGCGTCATTAAAATTTTAAAAGCTGCTCAGCATGGAAGCTGAGCAAGTAAGAGACAATTACTGTGTTTGATAGAAATGTAATGCAGTTTCCATTCAAGGAAATGAACTGCTAGCCTTGGGGGGAGGAACATGACTTATAAAAAAAAAAGGAAAAATGATTTGAGGGATGATTTATTTAAAGGGCACTTTTCAGGCTGAGTTCCACGCCACATACTATGGAAAGTCACAAGTTCAGTCACTAGCCGCGGCTGCTGGAATATTTTTTTTGTGCACAGCTTGAGAGGGGTATTAACAGAAAATAGAAATTCAAAATCATGAGCATTCATCTCCCCCGCCATCAGTGAAAGATGCTTACACAATCTGTTTGGTAATGGGAGATGTTTAAGCAGGTTATTACCATTAAAATCCAAATGGAAATAAAGAAGCAGACCTGATTGTAAAGTTAATGCAGCGTGGACCCATTTTACAGCCACTTTCAATCTCTCATAGATAAACCAGTAGATCACTTTAATTAGACAATGTGTTAATTGACTGCAGGTCCTGGGGTGTGATGTGTCAACATTAGTCTCCATCAATGACAACCTCCTCCAGGCACGACACCATTCACTCCAACCGAGAGTGAGACAAGATACTGAGAATGATAGAGGGCGTGTGTGTCTGTGTCTGCGTTTCATACCTTTTTTCTTTCTTTTTTTTTACCTGTGTGCATGCATGCAAGTTTGGGCCTGTCTGCTTGCATGAGAACAAGTGTGTCTCTTAATGCCAGCAATTTGTGTAACTGTGACCTTGTGAATATATATCAGTGTGTGGGAGGGACAGAGCTTGCTGAGGGAGGACAGACAGGGAGAGAAAGAGAAGAAGCGAATAGAGGCTGGGGCAGAAAGAGAGAGAGAGAGAGAGAGAGAGAGAGAGAGAGAGAGAGAGAGTGAAACACGGCGTGCGATCGCTTCATTGATGTCTGACATTATTAGATGCTCATCGCCTGGCCGCTCTCCCCCGACTACCCGTGTTTGGGAAATGGCAAGGGACGTCAACATTACAAGGTATCCCACTTGGTTCAGAAAAAAACGGGTCGATAAGGTCAAGATGCACTGTACCTCTGGGACTTAGAAGTCTTAAAGCTCAAAGCTCGATATTCCTTAAGTCAGTCCATAGATATTCAAACTGTGCACAGCAAGAGGAAAACAGTGGGAAGAAGATAGGCCTCCCTGTTAGCTGGCAGCCCAGATGGGGAAAAGGCAATGAGTAGAATAGAAATGAAACTAAATTAAATCTGACACCGGGGTGTACCAATGTAATTAACACACATATACTTACTCACAGAATTCTCTCTTCCCGACACACTTTCCCTCACACAGATAATGTCGACGCCCTTGTAGTGCTGGGTAGGATCGGTGGCCAAGCGTATGATTATACTCAACTCTCTGAAGTCATAGTGAGGTGGCTTCCATCAGTGCCTTGGCCACCGTGGCAATCATACTGGAAACATAATGAGGCCATTAGGTTTGGCGAACGCAGCGTTAAAGCTTCTCGTCCGACTGGCCCGGGATTCTACTACATCCATGCTTATAACTTCAAAGCTTTTAACAGCTTGATGTGATCCGGGATCCGCGGCGTGCTGCAGCAGCAGCAGCAGGTGCGATGCATTCTGATTGGATGGCCTCCCGAATGGCTTTCCTTAATGCGGTGGCGTTTCTGCGCCGAGCACTAACGAGAGTTTTAACATTATGCGACACTTATGAGTGTATCCGGTGACCTTTAACTGGAGTAATAAAATGCAATTTGAAATTGTGCTGACCTAGATAAGTTCAGGTAAAAGGAAAGCGCTGTATTTCTGTGTACGCAGTCATAAGGGTTAGGTGATTCTGACAGCAGCATGTTTTAGCCTGACACTTTTTTCCTTAACCGTATTTTTCTAGTTGGATTTCACACGATGTGCCAAGCTGTAATATCTTTCCCCCACAAAACCTCTGTAAGCAAAATGTTGCTTTTTATTCTGCTTGGCTAAAATCTGTGCCACACATTAAGCTATCCAGAAATGAAATGTGACCTACTATACATTATGTGGCTCATCCTACACATGGAAATCGAAAACTTGGGCATACAGTGTAAGCATTAAAGTGACACAACATGCTTTTAAAACCACCCTGCATGGAATCAGGAGGTCAAGAGCGAGCTAGAGCCCAACCCCAACTGTTCAAGAACTGCAGCCAAGAGTTTAGATCTGGAGGCCAGTCAAGATGGATTCTCCATTCATGTTTTGTGGCACATGGCTTCTTGCCACGACATCATACTTCCACTGCAAAAAAAAACAAGGGACAGGAAACAAATTTGTAGACACTAATTAGAGGGGGAGGGTGGAAGGGAGGAGAGATCGAGGGATAAGGGAGATAAGGCCCACTGGAAGGGATACATTATTTATGATATTCTAGTTTTTTCTCCTCTCTCTTCCTCCAAGGCAGAGGGCCACCATGGTAGCGGGAGGGAGAAGAAAAGAAACAACTTTATAATGTATTACCATCAGTAATTTAGGCTGAGGAGTGAGACGGGTTGATGGAAAGTGAGCAGGAACAAGACCAACCTCTACATCCTAAATCACATCCCCTCGCTGCAGAGAGCGTAGTTGGGAATGCTGCACACAGCTCTGTCCTTGTTGGTGGGTCTCTGGGCTCTTTCTGCACTATAGGTGGTGCATAATGACCATAGCATGCAAATATCAGTCAGGCCAGCTGAGTGTTCTACTGCAAAAATTTTTGCAGGACATGCTGAGATTCTTTCCAAACAGAAGTTGATAAATGATTCCTGTTCAAAATCCATCCTGCAAAAAAATGCATATATATTGTATTTGTCATGTTCTTGACTGCACATGTGTGTGTATGTGTGTGTGTGTGTGTGTGTGTGTGCGTGTGTGCGTGTGTGTGCGTGTGTGTGTGTGTGTGTGTGTGCGCGTGACATTTTTGTCTCCAAATGCCACCCACGAGAGTCTGCATGTGTTCCTCCACTCCTCAAGAGGGATTTGGGAATTTCAAACACACAGTCAGCTCTATTGATGACTTGCCACATATGACTGACCTGCCTCTGCGTGAGTTCTCAAGACTTTAAAGACCACTGTTTTATGCTAATTTTTGTAACCACCCCACCCCCAGTGGATGGAGAACAACAAAGACAGCGCCATGTGCCACGGTAGATGAAAAAAACATCAAGGGGTGAAAAATGTGGCATTCGTCAGCTGAAAAGCTCGCACCCTGTCCTGAGCGCCACTAAACATTCAGATATTTATGGTCACAGTTTTCTTAAAGAAACATATTCATTGCGATTATGCTGTTGAAAGGAAATCTCAATGTTCCCTTAGAAGAGATTAATGTTTCAAGATCACACTAAAAGAGGCGCTGCTCAAGCTATCCATTTTGTATTCAAGCTGTCAGTCACAATGCCATTATGCTCATGACCGCTGAGCATCAAAAATACTTCAGGAGGAAAAACTTGTCACTTTGCTGTAGGGATGCTTCAATGGAATGATGCCCATGAATATGATAAATGACAGTCAGTCTCAACATTGCTACCTCCGCATTCCCAGTTAATATCTAAGGTTAAGATTTCGACATAACCTGCATAAGCCTGAGGCAGAGACATGAAGACACATACAGCAACAGACAGAGAGCAAGAGGTAGGGGCAGAGAGAGCAAGTTGGACAGGTACAGAGAGAGACAGTGAGAGTGCATTAGCCTTGTGTACACGCCTCAGAGGACACACCATTCCCCCCCGGGGAACCCACAGCAGCGTCAAGTCCTCCCAGAGGTAGTAGCGGTACAAGACACAGCCGACCAATCTGGCTGAAATAAGACTGAGAGAAAGCCTCTAGACCAAAGTGGTTGTGGATTTATTGTCGATGCAGGGGCCAGTCAACCAAACAGCATACCAGTCAGTCTACTGAGATTCATTTACATTTATATTTTAGGCATTTAGTCCAGATGAATTTCAGTGGTTGAGCAGATAGGGACTCAGTATCTTGTCTAAAGGTCAGCGGAGCAGGGCACATAATGGCCATCCATCCAATCAGTTTGACAGTCCCTCAAGACCAGTCATTGTCTACCAAAGTAAAATGTCAGAGTGCCAGAAAGTCCTCCAACCTAAAGTGACTAACAACAATGTGATGTCATGTGAGCATTTTCTGATCTACCGCCCGCATAGTCATCATTGGATCAGGTTTAGCCGATAAAAAACTGTGGTCATTTTAAAAGAAGAGCTGCTTGGTCAAGGTTATGGGAAGACTGTGGTCATGGTGAACAGAAACCAGTGTTGACTCTTTGAGGGAACAAGATGCAATCAACAGCCTGAAAGCTTTGGTTAAAGATCAGATAATGATCATGGCAATTGTTAAAAGAGGATCTACATGGTCAAAATGAAGGGAAACCCTTTGCTCAAAGTTACGAGAAACCAAGGTTGACTGAAGTTAGGAAACATGATGCTGTCAAGTCATGCAGTCAAGAAGTGTCCTCTAGTGTCTGACTTTGACCTTGGGGAGAACCTTACTTAAGGTTAGAGAATGATTGTGGTTATGGTTAAAAGAACCACTGGGTCCAGGTTAAGGAATGACTGTTCTTAAGAGCTTTATGGTTAAGGTTCGGGTGGAATATGTTCATGGTAAAAAATAACCATTTGGTTAAGGTTAGGAAAAGTTTGTGGTCAGGGTAACAAGAAACCTATGTTGACTGTTGGTAGGAAATGGGATGCAAACCATCATGTCAAAGATGATTTATTATTTGATGGTTGTCATCTGTAAACTAAGAAGTGTACTTTGGTGTCCAATTTTGACCAACTAGAGACTTCTATTCAGTTAAGGCTAAAAAAACCATTGTGGTCATGGTTAAAGTAAATACTGGATCAAGGTTATGGAACAATCATTGCCATGTTTAAAGTACAAACCACATGATTAAGGTTCAAGAATGACTGTGGTAAAGGTCAAACAAAGTTAGGAAAAGTTTACGTGATGGTTAACAGAAACATATGTTGAATGCCTGTGGGAAACAGCATGCCACTCGCGGCCTGCAGTGTACTGATCATGGTCATGGTTAAAAAGAACTTCTTGGTCAAGGTAGAGAAAGTCATGTTTAAAGGACACACTACTTGGTTAAGGTTATGGAAAGATTCTAGTCAAGGTTAAAAGAATGGGACATGAATGGGATATGATCAACCAAATAGCGACGTCTAGCATCAAAGGTTCAGGAAGTATTGTGTTCAAGGTTAAAAGAAACTAACATTGCCTGTTGGTGGGAGATGGGGTGGAAACAGTGGCGCCCAGTATTATTGCCAGATTCTTTGTACAACCAGCCACCCTGACTTCCTGAGAGGCTTTGTAGCACAATAACAACATCATGCTTCTGTTGCTTTTGCTCCTCAGAGACAACTCATTATTTATAAGAGACAGGGTAGTTAGTCAAATGTAACCATAAAGTTACAAGTTCTATTTTATTTTATTATCATTTTTTTCAGTTGCTGACCTTGTCAAGACAGACATAACATGAAAAAGACAAAGACACGCCGCGCAGCAGCTGCCCCCCCCCCCCCCCCCGCCACTGGAATAGAACAGTTAAAACACAACCAGTAAATAGACAGTTAAGATTAAAGTGACCGAGCCAGGCTGGTCATCCATCCAACCAGCTAGTCATCCTGTTAGCCAGCCACTTACTCTTACTCTAACTTAACTACTGCTGCAGTTAAGTTAGAAGACTGCAAGCTCAATCTGCCTGTCCTACCACCCCATTCATCACCAGAACAAGCCCCAACGGCCATTGAAGATTAAGTAGGAGATCTCTCTTGAGGATGCTCTTGAGGCCAGGCCTGATTTCCTTTGTTTTTTGCCAAGAAAGAAAAAAAAAAAGACTTTGAAATAGAGGCCTCAGTTGTCAAGATAATTATTAAAGATTTAAAGCTGAGGGGCAGCGGCACACAATAACCTCCTCACCCTCTCTCTATCCACTGCACACTCACGCAGTTACACACACACACACACACACACAAATATGTTCAACTCACAGCGCCACAGTCTTCACTGCGGGTTAAAAAACAAGTTCACGCACCGTGTCATAATCAGCTCAGACAAGACTGAATATGTGGGATTTTTCTTTTTTTTTTGTTCAAATGGAATAAAGCGAGTGGGGCAGCCACAACAACAAATTAAGCTTGTGAAACCACAAAGAAGAGCCCATCGGCACCCTGTGAGCTTACATGGTTGTGTAAATGACTTTGATTCATTTTGTCTCATTATTATCTTCCTATGAGGGCCCTCTTGTGTAAGAGGAGCAGGAAATTCATCCATTCCCTGTGCAGAATGGGCTTGAATGTGGTCTGTGTCCTTTTAGAGGCGAATAAGTGTTAATGTGAACTGCTGACTGCTGTTTAGATCTACACATGCTATGGCAGCATATTGCCCTCTCTTTGACCTGTACAGTAATGTTGTGATCCTGCATGTTGCCCTCCTACACACAGAGCAAGAGGACCTATTCAATTCTGATTTTAATACTGTCACTGAGTCTTAAACTGTGCGTCTAGTATTCTTTAAGTAGTTTTGGAGGTGCTGTGGTTGTTTCAGAAATTACCAAATGTTCTGAAATCACAAAAAAAAAAAAAACTGATCTTTTCCTTCAACTATTTTATATCAGTTTTGTCACAATATCTACAATTTAGTGCAGCATTATATCCTTGAGTCCTTGTCATTATAGGCTCCATTGTTTCAGGGAGGTACACGGCTCCTCCCTGGTGATAATGCAGATGGGTTAAGACTGAACCTCCAAACACTGAACACCCCCCTTTGGAAAGTCTGTGGTAATGCATCCAGGACTGGCACCTTTTTTTATGTGCAATATAAAAACAGCACCACACAACAGTGTCTGTCACCCCTTAAGTTTAAAAAAAAAAATCCTAAAGGTCCTAAACAGTCAGTAAACCCCAGTTAATTCGGTCTTTTGAGGCTGCTAAGTTTAGCCAATTCAAAAATTCAGGAACAGCACGAAGAGGCAAAGAGAGGAGAAATTCATAATCTAAAGAATTTAAGGTCTTATCGGAGATTGAGCAATAATTTATGACTCCCTCCCTCCCCAGTCAATTAATTTGGATGAAAAATCTTCCATCAGTGAGGAGGAATGAATCATGCATTAGCATATCTCCAATTCGGTGCAAATAAATCATAAATATTTTTCACACTAACACTATAAATCACGACAAACTAAATATTAAACTCGTAGTCTCAGAGCGCGCGCTGGCAGTAGAAGAAATGCTAGAACTGAGGGAAAAAAAGGGGGATTTTCATGCGTAATTGGTGAGAGAGTCAAAGGTCGCGGTCGAATCCAGTTCACAAAAGCTGCTCAAGTCCGGCATTTAGGGAGCAGTGTGCGTCGGTGCGCATCTGTAGCTTCCAGTGCACCTGTTAACAGTGAACCACAACTCAGCGGCACGACAGAGCACCAAGTCTCTGCTCTGTGCGTCACGGAGTTCACCCAGCTGCTGAAAATACCACACTCTCAGCAAAGACTTCATCTGAAATGTGGAATCCTGAAAAGCGGCTGAATAATGCAGAGGAAGAAAAAAAAAAGATATAATCATAACGCATGGTTACTTACGCTGCTGTTTTGTCCAGACCAGTAGACCACCGCGTGGTTGTGTGCAGAGTCCCCCGTCAGAGCGAAAGTGTTGCTGGTGAGCTTGGGATCATCCTGCCGGGTATTTCCTTTCCCTTCGTCCCTGTTCCATCTGAAGTCGGACCTGCCCTGCTTCAGTCCGTCTAACAACGAGCCCCGACTCTCCGGAGCGCCCGCATCCACGCCAGTCCGGCCGGTCCATCTGCTCTCGCTGAACTCGGTAAACTCAGGACCGCTTCTCTTCGCTCTCCGGAGCGCAGCATCCTCACCCATCTCGGGCTCCCTTTCCCTTTTAACACTGCCGCGGTGACTTTCTTCGCTGGACCCTGGTGTATCTTCCTTTGTAGTAACTCCATCCAAACTGACATCTTGGGGGAACAGGGGGACATCCTCGACAAAAAAGCCTGTCTCGTGGTCGTCGTCCACTCCAGTATTTTGGTCGGTAAACCCGAGTTCCTTAAACTCTACTCGGATGCTTTTTAGGGTGCTCGGTTCCTCTGTCGGGTCAGTGCGCATCCCCAGCTGTAATTTCTCCAGGTGAAGTTGAACTGGCGACGGGCAAGATGCGCAAGTTATCTCCGCCTTGGCATTTTGCAGGGTAAGAGCGGCTATCATCACCCAGATACCCAGAGATAAGTGCAAACCTGGGCAGAAGCCAGCCCAAGTCTCCATCGCTGACAGAGATTTGGGGGGGGGGTAAAAAGGACCGTTAGAGACCTTATCCGACACCTTAACTCCCTTCTCTCAGGTCGATATGGAATAACTGGCGCCTCGATTGTCCGTCTGGTTGTTTGGGGGGGAGGGAGGGAGGGGGTGCTCTTCAACGAAACTGTTCACGTCCAAGGATCTTTGGTCGGGAAAGCCACCACACAGGAGGGAGGAGCTGTATCGCAGCCAGCTGCCGAGTGTGCGCCCGGAAGAGAGAGAGAGAGGGAGAGAGCGAGAGCGAGAGAGACAGACAGGGAGAGAGAGAGAGAGAGAGAGAGAGAGAGAGAGAGAGAGTGAGAGAGAGAGAGCGAGAGAGAGAGAGAAGCTGTCCGTGGTGCTGAGTTTCCTCCCGTTCTCTCTGAAGTTTAGATCGCGGCTGTAGTCTGTGTACAACACATATCATATCAAAAACCGACAGTTAATAAAGCCTTTCGACTTTATATTTCTTACATATTATATTTATCTGTGTAATTTCGTTACAGGCTAGTGGGTTAACTCTAGATTTACCTCGTGAGTTTTCTATGTTGAAATGATCCATTGACTTAATAACAATGTAAAAAACAATAATAATAATAATAATTTTAAAAAAAGAGGCAGAGGGTTTAAAACGGGTTTAAGCATGTTATCTACAGCAGCAAAACTTAACCACTTACTGTATTTGCAATTTACAAACACAATAGAATAGACTTGGCAAGATTTAGTTTTGGTCCTAATAAATAACAATAAAATAGCTTATTTATGTGAGGCCGTTAAAATGAAATGTAGCCTATTGGCCTACAAAGTCAAATTTTGATATTTTGATTTTACTTTATTATTTATACAGCCTATTCAATATACATTTTTGCTATGGGCATTTAATCCTGTCCACTAAACCCGCTGACAGCTAGCCCACCAAACTACAACAAAAAAAATTGCTTATATTCCTATTTACAAAAAAAGGCATAACCACAGAGTCACATGGGATTTTGGCAGCAAGCCAACCAGGTGCTTCAGATGGCTCAATCAGGCTGAGCGCAACACATTTTTCAGTAAGGTATCACACCTGGTTGAGCACACCCTGATCTAATGATAATAAAGAAATAATAATACTATTAATAACAATAACAACTTGGTCCCGTAAAATATTCTTTATTTACTGATAGGCCTTTACAGCTCGGACCAGAAACCAGCAGCCTCCACTGGTCAGTTATCTGTCGCTTCTGTCACTGTGGTGTAAATACAGGCTTCCAATCTCTCCCTCTCATACCAAATTCAACGTAATGTGAAGAATGAAGCAGACGCAGCTTCCTCCTGGCGAGGAGTCCAGGTTAGTCTTACGGTATGGGGGAAAAAAACCCGGGGGGCAGAACACTCACTGATGGATTGGGAAGAATTGGCAGGGAGTTGCACCACTCCCAGGGGGAAAATAAGGCAGCGCCTAGAGACACATGAGAGAGAGCGGGAGGCGATGGGAGAGGAGGGAACGGAGTGGGGGTGGGGGGGTGGGGGTCTGGGATACTGTGTTGCCGCGCTCTGTGCTTCAAGGACTTGGTGCGCGGAAGGAATGTGATATTAAAGCAGGAAACGCTGTTTTTGTGAGCGTGAGACAGAGAGAGAGAGAGAGAGAGAGAGAGAGAGAGAGAGAGAGCGAAAGTGGTTCCATGCATGAGTACGTGTTTGACTGTGTGTGCTTAAGTGCAGCAGGGTTATTCATTAGCCATCTAGCATGTTGTGTCCTTGTCTATCAACTTGACTGCCTATAAATTACCCATCAGGGAATACTCAAGGGGACTCTGTCTGAATTTCAACAAATTTCCAGTCCTATCAGTGTGAAACAGACAGTTTTGTGGATTTCCAACTGCAGCTGCAGAGCAACAAGACACACAGTTTTTTGTAGAAATATCAGAATGAGTCCAGCAACATGTACAGAGTAATCTGATTCCTCTTTATTCCAAAGAGCAGACACATACATTTAACCCAAAGTGTCTTAGTCGGGTGGAAATCAGGAGTCCTTACAGCTCCCCATTTAAAAAGGACTTAAGGTGTGACTGACAAGGCTTGGTTGTCTGTGGCCTGTTGTTTCCATCCTGGGGGTCAGTTTATAAGATCAAACTGAAGGGTCATGATATGGTTAATAGGATAGGAAAGCTGAAGAAAACGTTTTACACTGCAAATTTAGGCTATTTTTTCGCAAAAGTTTTATTTATTTATTTATTATTCAGACTTTCCTCTAATATTCTTTTTGTAAATTAATAATGATTAGCTCTTTAGGTCTATGTATTCAAATAAATAAATCTGTGAAGGAATAATCACAATTTAGTTGAGTCACTGTGTGATGTCATGAGTGCAGTAGTTTAATTTGAAAGGATTAGTTTGACATTTTGGAAAACACACATTCAAGTCTTTGCTGAAAGTTAGATGAGAAGATTGATCACCTTTGTATGCTGAATATGAAGCTACGGCCAGAAACCCATTATATTAGCTTAGCATTAAGCTACAGTTACTGGTGCCAAAGAAAATGTTACTGAACCCCCACCACCACCACCCCCCACTTCACAAGAACTAGCTCAAAGTTCAGTTCACACAGATTAAAATGAACTAGTTTGTGTTCATATAGTTCACAAGTTTGAATTTTGAACTAAGTTCATAGTCCCAAAAAATTAACCAGTTCATGCCCCTTTCCCTTTTAAATGAACTGTTTTAAGCTATTCTTTTTCAGAACAACCTCCTCCCATCCATCCATCCCCAGGCCCCAATCATCTCCACATTACTGTAAAGCTACATCTATAGAATCACAGACTGAGATTACTTTAAAAAGCCGTGAAAAAAACAGTGTGCATCTGTTTTTCCACTTAAACAATGTGATATAAGAGAAATGTCATTCAGCTGTATAAATGTGTTTTTTTTTATTATTATTATTATGCAGAAAGTTAAAAAAAGAGGTGCAGTAAGGATATAGGCTAGTGCAAAGGAAGTTAAATATAGCCTGTATGAATTCTATGCGACAGTTCAAAATCATAAAATAGATTACAGGCTCCAATACAAACGAAACAAATGTTTAATAGTTGCCCATAAAGGCGGTGGAAGGCGGACTTTATTACTTTTGGACAGAGCCAGGCTAGCTGTTTCCCCCTGTTTACAGTCTTTTATGCTAAGCTAAGCTAATCAGTTTCTGCTTCTAGCTACATAAGTTACATTAATGTTAGATGTGAGAGTTGTATCAATCATCTTATCTGTGAAGAAGTGAATACATTTTTTTTCCCCCAAAAATAACAAACTTTTCCTTTAATACCATGATCGCCAACCCGTGGACTGGCAATTGACTCATAGATCTTTGAGACTTTCCCTGTAGCTCCAGGAAATAACAGACAAATAAATACACAAATACATCATACCTGATCAATCTTAAGTTTTTCAAGTGCCTCTCTCTCTCACGAGCCAGCTGTTGTAATTTTTCCAGTGTAGCAGTTGTTGTATTAAAATTACCATTCATGACTATACATTAACTGTCGCAAACGTCAATAGAAAAGCATGGCGGAGGCTCCACAAAAGAAGGCAATAGGAACAATTTCCATCCAGAATGACAGGACTCATTTCTTTTTACCTTGGTGAAAGACAAGAGGGTATGTATGTTGTGCCACCAAACACAAGTACTGTCTAAGAGAGGATATGTGGAGCGGCACCACAACACCAACTACCAGAAATTCAAAGACAGCTACCCACCAAAGAGCACAAGCCATGATGGGACAGTTGACAAGCTGAAATCCTAGTTGAAGGCCTAGCAATCACTTTTCACAAAACCACCTGTTCAAAATAAGGGCACTACTGAAACATCAAAGCCAGCATCAAAACTGCACTTTGTGGTGTAGCACTTGGCCCTGCAATAGTGACATCGAGGATTGAGTCACTGTCAGAGGATGTGGATCGACAAGTGTTAAAACCAGATCAAGTGACAGTGACTTTCTGGAACTTGTCAGCAGAGAGAAGTTTCATCTCCTCACTGCATGTGCACGAGTGTCTACTTTAGATCCACTCACCTCTGAAAAATGACATTTTCACAGATGAAAATAATCAAATCAAAGTACAGGAGCTGCCTGACTGACAGACACCTAACACACTGCCTCCGACTGGCTGTCTGTAGCTATGAGCCGAACTACAAAGCACTCGCAGACAGGATTCAGTCACACTGCGTTCTGATGGCATAGTGAAAAGTGATGCGGCATAACATGGGACATAGAACTGCACTTAGCTTAATTGTACAGACTGAGAATTTTGTTAGCACACATTACACCGCTGCTTTAATGGTAGATGTTGGTAATGGTAAGTTGCATGAAACTTCAGTGGATAAATATAGCAGTTAACAATGGCACTACATATAATCTGCTCACTGCAAGTGTGACCAGATTATAGGACTGGACAGCAACAGCAGGGCCAGCTCTATAATCACGAATGTCTAAGCCTGCCTGACTGAGTGATAGAGTTGAGTGATCATAGTTCCACCATTGGTCAGCCAAATGCTACATGACTGAGTTGGAGTTTCCCCATTGGCTGACGCTCTTTCAAAATGGCTTGGTATAAACAGTTTCTGTTAGGGAGGTATTTCCAGCCTGCAGTGTTGCCAACTTGCCAACAAATGTAGTAACTTTCTGTATCCAAGAAGAGAGTCACCAGTAATGCCCTCTCTAATCTGTTCAGTGAGTGGCAGAGAGGCGGAGCAGCAGTTTGTTACCCAGATCGAGTGTGAGAGACGAAATAAGAAAAATATTGTGTGCTTCTATCTTTCTCTCTGAGGGATCAGTTTATAAGCACATATAGCCGAAAAAGCAAAGAGCGCACTCTTTGTCTTTAACTCATGCATTTGGTGAAAAGTCTGAATTTTAAAAAACATGTAAATCAGAACAGCTTTATTGAGAATTAATTTGTATTAAAATATTGTATGTGTGAGCACAGAGAGCAGAGAGACGCAAACAGCAAATAAACAAGAATGACTAATCAAATCAAACAAGTGAAACATTTACAAGTAACGTTAAAGAATGACATTAAAAGCAGTGAGAGAGATACATTTATCCAATTTTAGTGTTTTTTGTAATAAATTCCAATGATTAGCAGCAGCAGACTGGAATGACAACAAGCAAAAGGATGTGTTGGATATAGGGGCCTTTACTCTGACGTAAGAAGAAGACAGTGTGCTGTGCTTTGCCACCAAGGTACAAGAATAGGTATAAGAAGGTATAAGAAAACTATCCTGAAGTGATTTCATCAGTGACATAAAAGACTGTATCATCAGCAAATAAAGGAATAAGAGAGTTATTAACAATACTAGAAATAGTGTGTTGTTGTTAATGATAGTCAGTTACCTGCTTCTTGACAAGTTTCTCCAAAAGCTTATATGTATGGTAAAATGGATATATTTAAGTTAGCCTGGTCACCATCCTTAAAAAAGAGGAATTTTAAATACAATCACCCTAAATAATAGACCTCAAGTAGAAGTAGAACTACAATCTACAGTCTGCGCTTCAAAAGGTAGGTCTTGCATTTCACCAAGGCCAAGGTCAGAGATCTTGGGCTGACAAAAGTTCGTGACCAATGTTTTAATGGGTCCCAAGCCACTGGGAACCACTGTCCTGTACTAGGCCATGCCCTCTACTCTCTTTGCCCCAATAGGACTAAGCATGCCACCACCCAAGAAAAACTCTAAGCACCTCAGATCAACATGGAGACAGGGCTTGTAAGCCAGGACTGAATTATTTCAGAGTGAGACATGTAATGAGATTTTAATGAAAGTGAATGAAACTTCTCATCTTTTGTGATGCCGACATTCATCAATTGCCATGGCTTACTAATGGAGTGGAAATTATTAATCCCTTTTAACAATAAATCAGATGGAATTCCTCAAATCAATCCACATTCAAGTAAGATGTATATTGTAACTTGGGAGGAGCACAGCACCGAAATGGAGATGTATAAGGTACATTTCATATCTGAGACATACTGTAACTTAAGTGTACATGTATCTCAACAGTATATGGAGCTAGAGGGTGGCCTGGTGCTTGGAGACCACGCTTTAACAGGAGGAAGTGTACGTGAGCAAGACACTTAATTCCTCCCTGAATCAGGTGTACTGGTCTGTACCCGACCCTGCCCTCTGTCCTTCAGCAGAACACTTCATAATGTAATACTTTATACTACTAAAGTATAAAATATCACATTATATTACATTATTCCATAAAAAACTCAGATAAGAAGAACTTCAGCTGTGAATGTCATATTTTCCAATAACTTCATGTGATGGAAGAATTTGTGGCTATTTTATATACATAGAAGATGTAGATGAAAAATACTGATCACTTAGACTAAAAATCCTGTTGAAAAGAAAAACTTTCAAAGTCACTTTCTGGCACTGACAGGTCTGTGGTTTGATAATTTGCATTTTTGTTATTGTTGAAGTCTCTTTTTTCTGTATATTTTATTTCTCAGCATGAAGTTCAAACAGCTGCTTTAAAACCTTCTTCAAACTACGGCCAGCGTTCTAGTAAAGAAGAACCAAGCAGGGTTCTCTAGATTAACAAGGCCAAGGAATAGATCATGTGAATCTGGCCCTGACTCAAGACCAAAACAGACACTGCTAATTCAGTAGGGACCAAATGAAACATCCCAGTGGGACAGGCTAGACTAGACTAGACTAGACTTTTAGAACAGAAAGTTCAACCCACAAGGTCTTAGTACTGACCACAAGCCATCCAACAGCTTAAGATCTCTGCTGGTACACTCTCTAGAGGCAGGGCCCCATAAAGAGAGGGGGTATGGCAAGAACTCTGGACAAGAGGCTGAAAGAGCACCAGAAGCATTTACTGAACATCAGACCAAAACCAGTAAGAGCATTGACTGGGGTCAAAGGGGGATCAAAGGTCATCAACGAGGAGTTGGAGGAAGCTCAATGAGGACATTCATTTCTGAGGCCAGAACAGTCTTTGACAAAGACAGAGGTTTACAACCTCAGCCTCCATATATGAACCCCTGTTATCATGTCCTGTACTTCTGACAGAAAACTCCATTTGCTGAAGAAGGTCAGGATATATTTTTTAACGCTCCTGATAAAGCTAGCAAGTGTACCTTGAGTTTGGAATATTTTATCAGAGTCTCTTAAGTCTCTAAAGTAGAATTTGAAAACGCAACAGAATACTATAAACGTAATGCCTGTTTAAAGGTACCTCAGAGTATAATCTTAAAATACTTTTTTTTTTTAGACTTCCTTCCTCTCAAAAAACATCAGCATTTTACAACCATAAATCACTCCAGCTCGCAGAATGTCTCATATTGTCTTACAAATATATTATCTGCATGATAATTGATGAGCCAGCTGGTGTGAATTAGTCTTCCTGGTAAATTGTCGCTTCCCCACAAACTTCCAAGCAAAACACACGTCAGCCTAGTCAGCATGTCAAAAAAACATTCAAAACTGCTTCTAGCAAAATCAACAAAGAGCTCTGAAAGTCAATGACTCAATCAGTTGAGGTTCAAAGAGGTGCAAATTGAAGTCTCCTTTATGTTGAGTAAATGATGCTTAGTAGCTTTGAAGAATGATGATTTATTCCAGAACATGATCTCATAAAGACAATACGTGTGTATTAAGGGGAGATATTTCACAGGAATCCAGACTGACTTTCATTGTGCGTTAGCCTCCCTCAGGACTGCTTAAGGTAAAAAGGAAAATAACCATCTTTGCTGTACGTAGGTGTGTGCACAGCTTCATGCAAATGCTTTGATAATCAACTCCTGTATACTGCTATAGCCTCCAAGGTAAATAAGAAACATTTCTTCTTTTCAGTCTAGATCTTCAGCTTCTCTCATCCTGTTGTTTATTTTGATGTTCTGAACACACGACACTCACTGAAGTTCATGACACGAACAATTTTAAGTTCCATTTGGATGCAACAGAAGACATAGGGTACACAAGCTGTAGGCTATCAAACTAAAATGATCTAAATGAGTACATTATATGTACTTCAATGTAAAATTATATCCATTACTGTAAAGACGAAGTCCTCATACCTGTGCTAAAAAAATAAAACAACTGTTATAACCGCCGACTGTTTAGTGGACCCACAACAAGAACACTGACTCAAGTGAGTGAGTTGAACTGGATTTATTGTAAAAGGAATGGTGGCAGAGCAGGTGAAGGTGAAGGCTGGGAGATGAATGAGGGGTGGCTAGGCAATGAGCGGCAGGGCGGCGAATCCATTGATGGGAAGGCAGGACAGGAGAGATGAATGAGAGACAGGCAGGCGATGAGTGGCCGAGTGGGGAATCTGTTGATGAGGGAAGGTCTGGGCTGAAGATGAGCAGCAGACAGGAGGGAAGGGGTGTGATCCTGACGCACAGGAG
Organism: Seriola dumerili; assembly: GCF_002260705.1. Taxonomy (NCBI): domain Eukaryota; kingdom Metazoa; phylum Chordata; class Actinopteri; order Carangiformes; family Carangidae; genus Seriola; species Seriola dumerili. The sequence goes on along the minus strand of NW_019174305.1, from coordinate 4,134,712 downwards.
TGTTTTAGTCCAAATGCAAAAACACAAGGAGGCAGAAAACACTGGGAGGCCTTGACGTACAATACCACACAAGTAGACTGAACAATCTTAGTGATTAGTGACTGGAGAACTGGAGTTTAACCACTGCAGAGCGGATGTGCAGGAGGAGGGGCTGAGTGGAGCAGGTGAGGTGCAGGGAGGATGGCCACCCCCAGCAACACACACACAAGAACAGACACACAGGGAGACTGATAGACAAGGCGTGAATGTGAGTGTGAATGGTTGTTTGTCTCTATATGTCAGACCTTTGATAGACTGGCGACCCGTCTAGGGTGTTCCACATCTCTCACCTAGTGTCAGCTGGGACTGGCTCCAGCCCCCATATCATAATAATAATAATCATTATTATTTTTATTGTTACTATCATTGCACACTAACCTTTTAGCAGATCCTCTAGAGAATGCCACCCCCACATCTCACTGCATAGAGGCCAATTAAAGTGTTTGAACAAACATTAATTTTTCTGGACTGTCTTGAAGAACACGATGACAACTCTTAGAAAATGGCTGATAACAGCAGTGTACCCATCCAGGGTTCGTTGTGACAAATGTTTGTTGGTCAAATGAACTTCATCATAATTATAAAAAAAACTGAATTGTGTATATATAAAGTTCTTAAATAAACCAGGGTGTTCACCTGGAGAGACAAATTATTAAAGAACTATTCTATAGCTTGTGTCTCACTTACAAAACATGTATATATATATANAGTGTACCCATCCAGGGTTCGTTGTGACAAATGTTTGTTGGTCAAATGAACTTCATCATAATTATAAAAAAAACTGAATTGTGTATATATAAAGTTCTTAAATAAACCAGGGTGTTCACCTGGAGAGACAAATTATTAAAGAACTATTCTATAGCTTGTGTCTCACTTACAAAACATGTATATATATATATATATATATATATATATATATATAGCCTTGGTACTAATTGTGTGATTTCATCACTAGGAGCTCACATACACTGAATCAATACAGACAGGGGACACAGTAAATACTCCAAAGCCTGGGGGAATCAAGCACTGTCAGGAAACATGTGACATTTGGATGAGGCTCTTGTGGGTGTCTTGGCACATCAAGCTGAAAGGTCACGCTATGATAGAGAGTCCTTGGACACACAACTGTAATTGACCTTTCCCTTTGATAGTAGGTCACGGATTGACATATGCTTCTATAGGGCCCCGGCTCCATTCACTGCCGTACAAATATAATTAGTCAAGTTGCTGTGGGAGTCATTAGGTACAGTAAGTATTAAGCGTAGAGGACAGGGTTCAGCCATGGGGATTGAAGAGAAAACTTGATAGCTCTTTTCTGTCTTCATATACAGCTTTGTGGTGGATTTACTGCCAACAAAAAAGATCTGAATTAGAATGACATATTCATGAATTCATAGGTGCAATATGTTGTGTTTCGTGGTCCGTATTCATGACTTGCTTTTGCCTCTAAATCTTCATCTTTTAAATTCTGTGCCATTGCCAAAATGTGATAAACTGTAAGTTTCTGGTGTGACTAAAGTAAGATGCCTTAATTAACACAAATATTTTTCCAATTATGAAAGTTTCTCTTAGCCTTTGTAATACAATGATATTAATTATAGCAGAGTGACTTCCAACCTCGGACTGTGATTAGCTAACAGGTGTTCTAATGAGTGCCAGTATCGCTTGAGCTTGGGCTCCTATGGCATCTTTGTAAGTGTCACTCTGCCTTATTTACCTTTTTATGCCTGTAACCTAGCAACCCATCAACAGCCATCAGTTATGCTACACACACTTACCAGCTCCATTGAATTCTGACTGTGTGGAAATAAATCATAGCAACTTTGTTCCATCTATTAACTTTGGATTTCTGAATGAGCCTCAGATTAACCATAGATGGTGATGGCAATATGTTCCAGCACGTGCTTTAAGGACCGGATATTTCTTTGCATACTAATCATTCACTTTCTCACCAAGCTTTATTGTGTCACAGATGTCTGAAGAGTCTTTTATGAACATCAGTGATAAACTGGAGAATTGAGAATGTTTGATGCCATGTAACACTGCATGGACTTGTATTGCTTCAACAAATCTTAGAATTACTGGGAGAATAAATGGGAGTAAAAGTGTAACAGCTTGCATTCAGCTCTGCTTCACATGCATTATTATGGATGTGTATTTTTATGATTCAAGCTTATTTTTTTCCACTGAAGCACATAAAAGCTCTATTTAAAACCCTTGACAATGCATTGCACTACTTTAAAGCCACATTAGTCATTTTTTTTTTATTAACAATGGAGCAAATGTCTATTTACAGAATGAAAGTGGCCACCTCTACAAAGTGTTTTCATGTCTTTCGGCTATGGTTTTGGTTTTAGGGCCCACAACTTTACCAATTTACTTCACTATCACCACTCTTACCTGCCCATTTACAATCAAAACGCCCTGATAAACCCACTCTATGCTACCTACCCAGCACCAAGAGACAGACCGAAAAAGTCAGCAACTGGCTGGTGAACACAGAGTTAGCTTCCGGAAAGACCCAGAGATATTTTTCTCAAGACTTGGGAGAGATCAAACTGGAGCTAAACAGGAGAGTGAATGAATTTGTCAGGTGGCCAGAACAACCAACAGAACTAAATGTTGCTGCTTGTCTGCTGGATGTGTAAATAGGCAAAAGTTAACTAACACATTTAACATAACAACTTCATATGGCATAAGTTGGAAAGAGAAATCATATATCTATGACCAAAAACAGCACTACTATTAGTTTTCATCCCTTCAGTACACCTACATAAATCAGCAGACTACAGAATGAAAGTAATGGCGATTTAATGTGAAGGGGAAGAGACATCATTTACTCGACTTTCATTTCACAATGCACACTTGTGACCAACATTGCACTGCAGAATACAAATGCTGCTTTCATTTCCGACTGATTGAAAAAGACTACAGGTAGTTACTCATTAAACGTAGCAAGCAGCTTTTGCGAGAGCTGTCTGCAGAACCAAGACCAAAGGCAAAGTAGTTAAAAAGGGGGCTATGTCAGTTCATTCGCCATGTTTGTTGAACTTAGCTCATAACATTGCAATATGGATTTATAGGCACTAACAATTATCACATGTACAGCTTTCTTAAAAAAAACATGTTCGACTGTAATGGTCACTTTGTGCACATTCAAATCTAATCAGTGAATATGAGGGTAAAAGTGAAAGCCAATGCAGCTTCCTCATCTTTGAACATCCAGCTGAGCATATAGAGTTATTTCTCTTATCCGAAATCACTTAAATACTTCACATTGTGTCTCTCCCTTGATTACTTATCACTTGATCAGACTACCGCTAATTACTTCTTTGCACTATCACATCTGGCAGCCTAATTACTTGCAATGCTTTTGTGTGTTATTTTTTCTTCAAGAGGAGCACAGGTGATAAATGTACCCCTGCACAGTGTTGTTTTAAGTGACTAATTGTTGCGGCACAGGGGCAGCATTGCAATGAATTTGTTAATGAGTATGGATGCAAGGACTTAAAAGTATATCAGCAGCGTAAATATATATCTATTCCAGCTTCTGTAGATGTTAAGCCTTCCATTTAATCACAGACAGCAAGAGGGGCAGGGTGAATGGTTGCTGTATCGATTACTGCTTCAATTCTAAATAGAGACTGACAGTTCAGGCAGCTACTGGATCCTCCAATGGCTGAGTCAGTGCCTTGTCGCTGTCACAGCTGTGCTTGCCAGTGGCAGGTTTGTTCCCCTATCAGTGGATAAGGATATCCATCTTCACACCTCAGGGTCCTCAGTAGGCAGCCGGTCTCCCAAACGGCCAGCTTTGCTGAATCCTGGCAGGGCATTTCAGGTAACCAGCTTCTCTTTGTGGATGCATTATTTAACCATACTTCAGGGATGTGTTTGGTGCTGGAGAGAGGAACTCTGGGGCAAGACTTTGAACTTTATCATAGTTCTTTTCTTGTGTGTGATACATTTTATGAGTTAGTCACCATCTCGAGAATCATGTCCTGTGATGTGTTCAGTGTGGTAACGTTTCGTGAAGAAGTGAAAAGTATGTGGTGACAAAGCTAGCAGTGTGCTATCAGGAAATCAGAGAAGTCCGATTTGAACCACTTTGTCAGCAATACTTGCCTCATCCTCACTGAAGTATCCTTGAACAAGTCTGCTTGCATTGATGTGCTGAAGCAGACCTCAGATCACTTGGGACAAGTAGGAAGTTTTCTCTATGAGCATTGATGGAAAATATAATGCTAATGGACCTTAGCGACAGTTAATCAGGAAGACAACTTCAAACATTCTCCCTGACTCCTTCATTCATTATTTCTGCTATGGCAAACCTCCTGGCTTATTTCCCAAATTCCTTTATTATCTTGTGGTTTTAAAGGTCCCATACTTTACACTTTTACAGTGTTTTATTTGAAGTGTTTAATCAGATAAGACAGTATATTTATGATTCTAAGTACCAAAAACCATCTCAATGTAGTTTTACATCTCCTCTCTCAGGATTCTCTGTGGAGCTTTAGTAACAACAGGTTGGTGAACCAATCAGAGGAAAGGATCTTAACCCCTCTCTTCTCATTGGCTGACTCTTTTCTGGGTGATTGAATGAATATATAGCAGATTTCAGGAAAACACTCATAGAAACCAAATCCTGCAAGGTTTGATGGTGGTCCAGGCGGGTGGGGCAGGGTCATGGGTCGTGGCTGAGAGTGGTGAGAGCTTTGTTGTGACATAAACAACAAAATTCCAGAAGTCCTGACGGCTGTTTTAAGGCTCAGTTTCTGAATACAGGCTGTGTGCATTTCTGTAGACTGAGCGCTTTGATACTTTCACAGTATTAATATAGAACCTAGACATGCTTTATAATACAAAAAAAGGACATGGACATCTACCTTTATACAATATGAGACCTTTAAAATCTAGAATAACTTATTCCTGTTTAACTTAAGCCTAACACCACCAATCCGTTCTCTTACCTAAAGCCAATCACTTCTCACAAAGTCTTTTGTCAGTCAAAATAAGTACACACATAGCATAATGCCTCCAGCTCCTGGTCACATACTGACCGCAGATGGAGTCTCCTTAATCAACAATGACTTATGTTCTCAAACTAGTCTCTCCTGACTGAATAATTTAACTAGTTCTTGAAGTAAAATGTTTTAATTAATAAGAGAGATATTTTAGGATATTTGCAGAGCTAATCATTTCAAATTCAAGCTCACATTTTTTTCATTCATTCCATTCCCGCTTTTGTCTTTTAACTTCTGATCACTCTTACTAGCCGTACTTAACTCAGGCTGCAAGTTATAGCCCTGATTGTTTCACATGGCCTATTTTACATTTCTCAAAGCCAGGAAACACACATCTACTTTTTTGAGGAAGTCATAGGAATTCAACTTATAAGACAATGTTTGTGGCAAAGTTACCTCTGATTAATACATTTTTATTAGTACATATTAGCGCATGTTTATACCAACACAGTCTGACCTGTCACTATGACTGTTGATATGACTGTAACAGTAACATGACCAGCTGATCCTGGAGCTGTGAGGGAGAAGTGATCTAATAACAGTGCTATGCAAATAGAAGTGGATGTTTGTCAGACGGCTGTAGAAGAAAGTCTTTCCTTCCTGCTCTGGCATTCCTTCAAGCTCTATGTTATATCACAAAGAAAACAGGACGTCTCCGCCAATTCAAAATGACACATTCCTATTTCTGGTGTAGACAGTCCGACCACTTTCTTTCTGTTTGATTCTATCTGTGACTGCCTGAACGGCTCAGTTTTTTTTTCTTTTTTTTTCTTAAATATTTCCTCTTTTTTATTTCCAAACCAGGCACCTGTAAACAAGGTGAGGAAAAAGTGAGGACACAAGCTGAGAAAACACAGCGTTTCCATGAAAACACTTCAAAACACTTCACACTTCAAAAAGTAAAGGGAAGATTTAGTCGAGTATACAACTTGTTAATTGTCAGGACTTGTAGTTTTTAACAGATTTAATTCCTATGAAAAATAAATGCTTATAGCCCTATCCCATTATTTGGCATGCATTATATAAAAAGATCGTATTCTGCTCTATATCCATATAAATATACAATATGTATCTACATAATTCCCCAGCCACAGGTGCATGCTCTGCTTAAAGTGTTACCATGGGCTGTTTTCTAGCTCATGAGACATATCCTGTGCTTGTGTTCTGGGATTTCACACAGTATTTTGGCATTTTCAGCATCTCAAAACAGTGCCAAGAAGGTTGTATCAATTGTATTTAGAGCTTTCTATATTTTACTTTTTATTTTATTCATTTTATGTTCATTTCATTCTTTTATTTTCCCACAGGCAAATGTGACATATGTACCTATATTGAATTTCCATGTATGGGATACATATATACATAAAACATTTATATACGATTGTATATGAAACCTATTATAAATTGGAACAATTTCATATATTGACATATACGCCATGTCTAGCCCATACAAATATGTATGTTTGAGACTGTCCTGTGAAAAACATGCAGACAGGTCGTTTGTGCAGCAGCTTATTATGACCTATAGTTACGTTTTGTTGTTAGCTGACATCTAGTGGTCGTAGTAATTATGACAGGAGCAAAGAGAAAGGTGTGGTGATGTAGTGTAATGAGCGACAAGTTCTGCGTTAGGAGGAGGTTGGGGTGGATGGATGGATGAGACAGCAAAACACAGGAATATGACACCAGAGATCAGTGTTGGATTCCCATGTGAAACCAGAAGTTTATATTGTTTATATTATCCATGGCTGTTCATTCTTATTCTTATTCTTCTTATTATTATTATTGTAACTATGACAACAAAGGTCATATGATGTAGAGGAAGAAGCCTACTTATTTGAACCCAAATCATGATATTTTCCTAAACCTAACCAAGTAGTTTTTGTGGCTCAACCTAACCAAGCTACTACCGTTATTATAGTAACCACGGCAAAGCTCGGTATGCCGCTCTCAGTACGGTCGCATGTTTGTTATGGTAACCATGACAACCGAGGTTCCGTAGGCATGCCGCCCTAGTGGCACTATTTCCGAGACACTCCTGTTGCTCCTGCTGCCGGTAGCGGCTCTATATAAGGAATCACTCCTCTGGGTCGTATTTGGATTGGAGGACGTGTTGGACTGTTATGTATGTATGGTTATATTGTAGACACATGTTAAATGAATAAATATCCATCCCAGAGCCTTTCAATATATGTTGATATTATATATAGTAGGGTCCAAAAGAATGGGAAGATAGACATGTTTAAAACGAATAAGAAAAGAATAAGAAATTTCTCATTCATTTATATAATCATTTATATAATTTTAGAAAATAGAATTTTTATATGTAGCCTATGTTCTTTTTTTTAATAAACTTGCGTATATAAGTTAAATATATATTGTTGACAAAAATGGTCGCAACATGTTTTACCATACAAAAATGTATCATACAGGTATTTGAATATGTATAAAATTTACTATGGGTATTTCCTATATGTTATAAACTTATATTTTCATATAAGGATGTATATATGTGAAAATAATATATCCCCTGATAGGTGACATATAGGGCAACATCAATCTTGATATAGGGAAATATATGTCATATATTACATTTCTATGTGATTGAACTACGCACCTGAAGGTAATTGAAATCATTTACCCTCAGATGCCCTCATGAACAGACCTGAGAAAAAGTCTGCTAACTGTGGTGTTTGAGCTTGTGAGTGAGTTACAAGCCGGCTCCATGAAATGCTGCAAATAATAATAAAAGAAAAAGGAAGAAAGAAAAGACAGAAGCCATTCTTATGTCTATAACTTCTGTTGTGATGAACAATAGTTGTATGATAGAGTGCACAGTCTGGTAACACAGATGCTCAGTTTTATGGAGACTATTTAGCTGTTACAGGAGGCATCCAAAAGCATTTTCTAAATAAAACTGTTATTTTATAAGTGGGCAGTGGCAGAGCTGCAGACTTTATGTCCTAGATATGAAACTATTTGGCAGCTTGGCTTAATTAACTCTTTAATTTGGGCCACACTTACACTCAGACACACACAACACAGACTGTCTGTAGCTGTAGCTCATTGTAATTCATGGAGTATAATATAATCACTGTTTCAATCTTGTTCCACCAAAGCAAAATACGTCAGCCATGAGTGAAGATGTGTTTGAAGTTTCTCTCGCTAAATGATGTCTGCACATAGCTGATTTATTAAATGAAATGACCAAACAATAAAAATTGAATAATTCAGTTTGGAGATAACAATTTGAGGTGATTTTCTTTAAATTAGAAATAAATTGATTTTGTGCACTATTTCGATGGATTGAAATTTTAAGTGCAAGAGGCTTTATACAGCATACCACAAATCTCTGAAAGACATCATCATCAGATAGAGAAGGAGTAAGTGTGCACATCCTCAGTTGTTTGTAATCAGGAAAGCTGTTCTATATTATTGATTACAGAGAGTTAAGCACATTGCGGTCTGATCAAGATGAAAGAGAAAAGAAAACAGTTTTGTTCCGCAGCTTTCTTGAGTTAGTGATTCCCATTCTCACTCTCCAGTACTGGTAAAAAATAAACCCATTCTGTTGTGTTGTTATCTATGGAAACATCCCATCACACAGAAACACAACACAGTTGAACAGTTTCAATCTATCAATCCGACTTCTGACATTTATTTTTTTTAATTTTTGTGGCTTTTCGTATGTGTGCATTAACCACTGTTTTTGGCTGGAGTGGGGCCAGCACCATAATCTGGCCCCACTGACCAGACCACTGACTGACTGACGGTTGATATTTCCACCACTGATCAGCATAGTGCTGAGCCACAGTCTACCGAGCCTGGTTTCCCGGCTGCTTGGAAACTGCAGGGAGGCGGAGTGCTTCCAATACACTGAGCCTCGCCTCCATTACAGCAAATAAACTACTTTCATCACATGTATCATTATTACTAAAGGAGGCAGAAGAATAATTACACAAAAGACACACCGAGCAGAGAGAGCAGGAGAGATGGAGGGAGAGGGAGAAGTCATCGGTAACAAGGCTTCGTACTAACGGCTTTGACCAACTCTACGTATCAAACAGAGGGAGTTAGACATAAAGGCCTGCCTCTAATAAAAGTCTGTTATGTTCTGGAGGTGAAGCAAATAAAGACTAAACTATTGTGGATTCCAGACGGAGGATGTGCTCTGTGTGAGAGACTAAATAAGAAATCTGTCTCGGGGCACCCCACCCCAGTGGCTCACCTGGTGGAGCAAGTGCCATGTGGGCATAATCTTTGCCCCGGTGGTCCTGGATCATTTTATAAGTAAATACAGCTGAAATCACAGTTCAGTCTTTGTCTTTCATTTATGTGTTTGGTGATTTTGTCAGATGACATAACAATTCTAAAATCAGGATTTGACCATAGGCAGTCCGGACATATACCAGGTTTTGACCTAGTCTTGTGAGATAAGTAATAAATTAAATTACCATATAATGTGAGAGGCGCCACTCATAGTGAAGAACCAGAGGACTATCACTCTGCAGATTCATGGATTGTTTTAGTGTTTACTTTTTTAGGGTTTTTTTTTGGTTTTAGTACCTGCAAACTTTTAAACTACCTTTCCATCCACAGTCAGCATCACTTTTTTAGCCAAAAAAGCTCAGCTAAACACACTGTACACTGCTTGTACTGCACCAAACATTAGGCAGATAGCAGACAGAGTCAGCAGCTACCTGGTAAATGCAGCTGACAAGTGTAACTGCAGCTAAAGTGGTGGAGACCAAAACAGAGCTAAAACTAGACTGAACATGGACTTATGGTCAGAAACACAAGTCCACAGTACATGTTTTATGTATGAATAAATAGACAACTGTTCGCAAACGTGTTAGTCATAACAACTTTTTAAGGTGATATCTCAATGTTGTGTTTACAGCTTGGTAAGCTGCTTCCTAGTGGCTGAAAGAAAAATGCATCTTTAGGTGAACTGATAGCCCACTTTGAAAAACTCTGTCACAAATTGCTGTACATAACCTATTAAGATCATTATTAGTCAATGTATTATAGTTAGTGAGGGGTTGTGAGGCTGTAAGGGGAAATACACTGTGAGGGTACTTTAATAAGTACACCGGTACACCTGCTTGTTAATGCAAATATCTAATCAGACAACCATGTGGCAGCAACCTAATGTATAACAGCGTGCAGAGAAAGTCAGTTGTTCAGACCAAACATGAAGTGATTTTTGATGCCAGAGTGGCTGCTTTGAGTGTCTCAGAAACTGCTGATCTCCTGGGATTCTCACACACTGCAATCTTTAGATATAACAGAGACTGGCATGAAAAGCAAAAAAAAAAAAAAGAAAACACATCCAGAGAGTGGCAGTTCTGTGGGAGAACACACCTTGGTAATGACAGAGGTCAGAGGAGAATGGCTGGACTCGTTCAAGCTGCCAGGATGGAGACAGTAATTCAAACGTTCGACTGCTCTTGATTTCCGCTGCAACATGCAGATTACAGGATCAGAATGCGGTGAAACAGCAGGAATCCACAGATCCATCTTGCCTTGTGTCAGTGGTTCAGGCTGATAGTAGTGGTTGCTGAACATCTCCTTATGGCCACAGCCTATGTACCTTATAATGTCTATTCCAGCAGGATAACACATCTCAAGCTGCTTCCACAAACACGACAATACACGCTAACGGCCTCCACAGACACCAGATCTCAATCCAACTGAGCAGGGAAATAAACTGTGGGATGAAACAGTATAATACAGTAGAACTACCAGCTGCAGAAGACATACTGACTCCCACTGTTGCCGACTAATTGTTCAGCATTTCTGTACTATTATTATTATAAAGTTAATGTGATAATGCCTTTAACACCTGCTGATGCATTGATACAGAGGGCATTATTAATTTAAAGACACATGAATACAACATAACATAAGTACAACATGAATAGGAATAATCCACTTCTTACATCTAAAGTTCTAAAAAAGCTGGTAGACTATACTTACCGAGGCTCTGACTTTTTTTTTTTTTTTCTCCTTTGAATCTTTTAAAAGTGATGTTTTTAATTGCACAAGCATTGGAATCGTCACCACTTCTGTGCCTTTTCATTTACAATTCTCTCTTTCCTCCTTAGGAGATAGAACAGGCAAACTGCTTTATTTCAGGGCCTCTGAATAATTGATGTGTAATGCTGTTGTGAAGTGGAAAGCACCTCATAGTGGCTGCTTCAGCGAGCAAGGGAGACAAGGTGCACCTTTTCAAGAACTGAAAGAAAGAGTGGGGAAAAGGGAAGAGGAGCAGTCAAAAGAGAATAGTACTAAAATAAAAGGACTCAGAACATCCCAACATGATTACCAGCGATGTCATTGACCAGTTGACATGTTTGGCTGCTGTCTTTCTGCAGGTTACACAGCGGGAGTGACTGTGAAACAAAGACCAGAACAACTTCTTTTCTACCACCTGAGTTCCTCTGATGGGGTTTGTTCCTTTCTCCAAGCTTCCCCCCCCTTGACTCGATGTTCCTGGTGTGAGCGGATCATGTTTAAATGCTGGGAGCTGTTTCGGCTGAGGTCTGAGACTAAGTGGGAGATTAAAGCGGCAATCACTGCTGGGCTGAGGAAGCTGCGAATGGGAATTTCCATTTTTTAATTTCTCTTCATCCAATATTTTTCACAGGCCAATTCATCTAAAAGCCCACAGCCCCGTTGAGGAAGGGAGGCAAGCGTTTCCTTCATGGCGGGTCTTAAGACGAGCCTGTGTGTGTGTGTGTGTGTGTGTGTGTGTGTGTGTGTGTGTCTGTGTGTGGCAATGCATATGAATGTGCACAATGTGTAACTGTAACTGATCACTGAAACAAGCAGCAAAATGCAACGAGCTTGAGGAATGCAAGACTGGAAAAAAGAAAAATGAGAAAAAAAAAGCTGCATCTCTAAAATCTGGTCCTGCCATTGATATAAAAGTATAAATATTAATGCAACTGTGCTGCCAACAAGCTTTTAGAGCCATACACTGAAACATGGCAGGGACTCCACTGACACATTTTGCTGTTGACTCTCGATACTTTTAAGTGATTGGAACAGATACTGACAGAAACTATCACAATCATGAACTTGGAACAAGGGGGGATCTGCTTGGTTGTCCTCAGTCAGCTGTCTTTAGATACTAATGTATTAACAATAAGTGACAGTAGTATGAGTAAATTAGTGAGATAATCGCGTGCCCACTCACCACTCTCCACTCCTTTCATGATTCAAGCTCAAATTCAGCTGATGTTAGTTTATTATTATTACTGTACGGCACTTTAAGGTCTGTATATTGGTAAACCGTGTTGAGCAGTTACAGCATTTTATTAAGTTGTGGTTGAACAGGTCACAAGTGGTAGATAAAAAGCAACCACTGAAAAGGGGATCTGAGTAGACATGGCTTCATTTTAGAGTGACTCTCCACACGTTTTAAACTATGTAGAAAACACTCTGCTATAAATAAATTTTGTTTAACTCAATTTTCCCCCGAAAAAAAGTGAAACAAATAGAAAACACGAGCTGGAAGCACATCTACGCTTACTTCCTCATAAAGAACTGCTGGATCAGGCTTTGTGCCCCGCCCAACACTGCTGCTTGCTCCAGGTGGACAGGTGAAAGAGCAGAGAGCATCAAGATGGTTAGAGGAGGAAACATCAGAGAGACTCAGCCTCATGTTTGAGCCTCAGTCAGACCCAGACTCAGGAGTTTATTGAGGAGTTTAGTGTGACCAAAACCGGCCACTAGAAGACGTATCAGATCAGTAAGCTATAGTTATTTGTTTATTTGTTAGCTTGGAACTGGCAGCGGCTGACACAATGTTAGCGGCTGTGCTACTGGAAACTGACTGGTGAAAGAGCAGTCCATATTAAGATGCCAAATGTTAGAGGAAGCATCAGAGAGACTGATGAGGAGTCTGTCGTGACCAAAATCTGTGACTAGCAGATACATCAGAGCGATTAGCGCAGTCAGCATCTGTTATTTGTTTATGTTGTTTTTTTTAGCTTGTAACTAGCAGTTGCTGACACAGTATTAGTGGTTGTGCTAAAGAAAACTCTCTCTCTCTGTACTAACAAGGTTTCAGGTTAACTTTTGCCCCGCCCACCCTGTCCCCACAAGTTGATAGGATTGGTTCCTTAGTTTTTGTTCCTTATGAAACCCCTGCTGTCTGATACTGTCATTAGTTCACTGCGGTTCCAAGGTAGAAAAATACGAAGTCATGGTGTTGACTACTTATTTCACTCATGATGTCTTGTATTTTATAAAAAAAACATCTGGACAAAGGTTAGGAACCAATACTAAAGAAAGTCCTTCCTTGTATGGAAAAGCTCTTGTGGATGTTTCATTCAAATGAACATCAACAACTAATGGATAAACAAAGCTGTAATGTCATCAGATGACATTCTCTAGACTGGTTCAGTTAAGAAAAAGACTCAACAGATAAACAATGGCCTCATTTCACGGTTGTGCACTAAAGACAGAATCCAAACCACATCTCTGGGAAGAAAAAAACATCCTCAGCAATGTCACACATGCTAGCTTGTTCCTCCTGTACTCTAACTCAAAAAAAATAGACAGTTTACAGTGCCAAAAAAAGGATAATTTATCATCTGATCGAAGACAACAAATCCTGTTTTATTCATTGCAAAATCAGCAGCCAAAGCTGTCATTATATACTAGAGTACTTTTTGTTTGCTCTGGCAGACGTTTGCACAATAGATGCATGTGGAAAAATGTCTAGACACTGATTACTAGTCACAGCTGACACAAACACTGGAGGAGTAAGTAAATGATACCAATGCTGTAACTGCATCTTCCTGATATTCTCTCACCGTTTAAAATTACAATTATGCATCCTACTACAAATCAGAAATTCTGCATAATCATAGATTTTTGGGAGGAGGAACACAAAAATGATATCAATCAAATCAAATGTTTCCAACCCTCTAACACAGATTTGTATGCTACTGCAAGACGACCCCTCAATCTGTGACAGGCTGCCACTCTGACAAAGTCACACAATCCGAAATCAGTGTTTGATTGTGGCATTCATAGATTCAGAAAGTGAAATTTTTGTCGCATTTTATTTTAGGATACACTAATAAGATGTAACAAGCCATAGTTTGTATCAAATTAGACAAAACTAGAAATAATGTGTTCTTCATTAGACAGAAAACAAACACAGTCATTCCCTAATTAGGCACGTAAACGATGTTGGAATTAGAAACCACATATAATTATGCATTAGATCCAAAATATAGGCTATTCTACTTGTGACAAACATCAGCATGTATTTGTTTCTCTACAAGTGGCATTCATTTTAAAAACCATTTATTTTATTTTTTTTTATTATTATTCTGTACATTTGTTTTTAAGTTGATCTCATCACTAATGCATTAGACAATAATGTGCCAGTGATTATTAATATTTATGTGGCTTGAATACTATTATTAAAACACTTAGGAAGTAGTCAGGAAACCTGCTGTCTCCGATTAGTTGTTAAGGAACTTATTGTGATATAATGATGTAGTAATGAGAAACTACTCAGTAACAACTCTGTTTTGTGAATCACTTTACTGACCAAAGCTAAACAAATTGTAACTACAAGTAAAAAAATGTAAAAAATGCTGAAGAATTTCTCTATAGTTTTCGTTACAGTTCTGTTTTGATGTGTCACAAGTGACCATCTAATTAAATCTACTAAGTGTCTAATGGTGGGAACCAAAGCTCCATCATCGTGGCAGCTTCCAAAGACTAATGTTTGTGTCATAGGAGTAGAGCATCGAGTAAGCAACAAACTCCACAGCACTGTGGACAAAATCTAGGCTACGAGGCTGAGGAAATGTGTTTAATAAAGGCCAAATAAATGTGTTGTCCTCTGAGCTCTTTGTTCTGTCTCACTTATATTATAAAAGCTATGCCCCATATAATATGGCATTATATTCATCTTATTGTAGCCTGTGTTGTCTAATGGAGCTATCATAGGCGCATGTTGGCCGTATTAAATGTGGTGTCTATTGCAGCATAATTTGTAGAATAATGTCTAACTGTACACATTCTGGATACCATATTTGAGTTCTAATTAGACTATGATCTTGTAAAATCGTGTCTAAAAGTGTATTAGGATCTTATTTGGTGTCTAGTTAGAGTATAATCTAATTTGCTACAGCTTGTTATGTCTTATTAGTGTACCCTAAAATAAAGTGCAACTGAAATTTCTATGAAAGAATGTTCATCTTTGGCATTTTACACACAATCTGCACTGACAGACAGTGACAGGAGCTCAAAATCTTTGAACAAATGTTTTGTCTCTGGCAGGAAGAGCTTCCTGTTTCTCCAGCATCTTACAGGTCTTAAACTGTACCGGCTCCACTCTGCTCTCTGTGTCACTAAGCAGAGCTTGCTAATTATCGTGGTAAGACGCTAGGTGTCAAGCAGTGCAGAGGATTTGGCACGGCCCTTTCCGCCTCACCTTCCTCAGGCAGCTTGTGTAATTAACTGCTTTGGATTGTACCTCTGATCTGCCTTTAATTTAGTTTACTCGGTCGTTTGCAGCCGGGCACTTTACAGTGATACCGTTCTTAATATATCCAACAAAGAAAAGCCGCCTTCATCTATGCCTACTGTACTGGGTGCAGTTAGAAGCTGAATCATTGCTGGAACGATTCCTTTAGCTCTGAAATGTCCTAGATCAGTATATGATTTTTTAATTATTATTCTGATTTGGAACAACGTATTAACCAGTTTGCACAACTTGCCTTTCAGTTCCCCTTCGCATTACTGATTTTAATATAGTCTTTGATAACAGAGCTCTGTGGGAGTGCACAGCAGGGATTTCATTGCGGGGGGGAAAGTGATGGATTCATTTTCACAGGCAGTTGAAGGATCAGTCTTAATTATCTCAGGTTCTGGCCTTTGATCTGATTCCTGCCCACGTCTCCTGGTGCCTCAGGTGTCTTTACATATCATACAGAGGATAGTTTAAGTGTGTGAGTGTGTGCTTTTGGACAGTTTGTCTTTGTGAGGACCCGATGTCCTCACAAAGACAAACTCTGAAACTAGTTGTTGGTTTTCACTGTGTGCTAGTGAATTCAGGGTTATTTCCAGACTACTGGTTAGCCTTGAGCGTTTATATAACACAGTCATCAAAGTCCATAAATCACCTGCATCCAGCAGCACAGCTGATACAGTAAGCAAGAGAACCATAGCAGCCCCTGGGCATTAATTTGATATTAATGATTTCCAGTTCAGCAACGCAAGCGCCAAATGGTTGTATTTGATTAGCAGATTGTCTTCATGCAAAAAACCACACAATGGTAATTTAATGCAAATGAAGTAGAAATACATGAGATTTATATACGAGGCTCCTGCTCCCTGCCGTGAGATTTGACTGAAGTGAAGTGTGTCATGTTTCACGCCCCTGTGCCTCTCTGTTGAGCCAAAAGCGTAGCTGCAGTGTTAACACTGAGTGAAATGACTAGGCTTTTGTTTCTACATACACAGCATATGTCAAACAGGCAAACACGACTAAGGCACTGGGGAGAGGACGACATGTTTTGCCGCCTGCCAGTCTGCACCTTAACACTTTTAACACATAGCTTCTCACCGTGTTCTGTCGCACTATGCCGCCACACTTTGATACATAATGATCTCCTGTGGTAGGACATTGCTGCTTTTTTAGTCAAGATTGGGCCCAGTTTACTGCAGCACCTTTGCCCTATCATGTACAAAAGCTCCACTGCAACTATAACCAAATATGAGTTTGTGTTGGCTTTTGGCTGATGCCCGGACCCACCTCTTAGCTCCCTCCAATCATGTTTAAACAATGTCTACGACTTTATAATGAAGTATGATGAAGCCTAAATAATGAGGTGGTGGTGAAAGGCCCTTGTATAGCTTTTCCCAAGCCCTTTAACACAGAGCCCTGACCTTTTTAACTAGCAGAATTAATTGGGCCGGGCTAACCTTTTAGAGGCTAGCTGTGAAATAAGACCAGCGTTCCCGGGTCGCCTCATTATACCATACCAGCTTTGGAGTGTGAGTGCTCCTTTTCCCCTATAGTTTGGGGACGCACAGAAGCCAGTCAGTGGCTCAGATGGGGAATAAATTTCAGGTCAGTCCAATTGAGCCTGATGCTCTAAGCCGGGTCTTTTTTGACTCTTCAGTCGAACGGGTGAGCTACTGTTCACTCTCAGGGAGTGGGAGTTTGTATTATAGTGCATCACAATTCCTTGCATGGGATGCAGCACTTCCCGAACTGGAGTTGTCCTTTCTCAAAAGACACATATTGAATAGTTTCATATTGAACTCATTTATCATGGTTCTGGAAAGCTTCAAATGTGAGGCTCACAGTATGAATTCACAGCAACTACTGTAAGCCAATGAGGCCAGATAATATTGGGAGTATCTACAAAATTTGCTAACCCGTTGATTTGGTTCTAAACTGTTGTGGTAGGAAAAATTTACTGATGTTAGGAAAAAAACCTAACAGGTCTGTGGCTAAGTGCAAGGACAGCTGGAGTACAGGAAAAGGAGCCATGCACAAGACAATACAATACCTTTCAAGACTGTAGCAACCATTTCCAATCCTCACTCCATGCTAACAGTTCAAATGATGGGTATAAAAGGTGGATTTTACTGGCTTTTTGCTTCATGCATTTCTGTCATGATGGGTGGGTGGGGATGTGAGCACAAATTCCAGTAATTGTTGATCATTAATGACATTACATGGTGCCTTTCCAACCACAAAACCACACTAAAGTTTCCAGCAAGTCTAAATACTGAATTAGTGGCAAACATGTTAAAATCACAAAATAACTAGTACTGTATAACTACAGCATATAGCATTCACATTCTTGAAAATAAGTCAATCGTGCTCTCAGAGGACGTTGGACTTTGCAGAGACTGCCCCCTGTCACTTATTCTGTTTGTGATTTCTGAGGCGATTCCAAAAAATAATGAAGGATCGACCACTTCAGGTTGAGATCAAGCTGAAAAAAATTGGAATATATTGGGTTCTTGTCTACAAGTGAGGCTAATGCAATAGGCCGACATGGCTCCTGCTGTGCCAGACTGGTAAAAAAATAATACCCAATCTCTAGATTTACCTCCTGATTTATGGCCCAACCCTCACCGATAGTCATGAGCCTTGTACCTAAAATAATTACATCACGGTTACATGTCACCAAAATGGATGTACTTCACAAGGTATCTGAGCTCACTCAGGGTGAGGAGTTCAAGCATCCAAAAGGAGCTTGGAGTAGAACCACTGCACCTTCATATTGGAAAATACCAGTTGAGGTGGTTTAGTCATCTGATTCTGATTCCCCCTGGATGCCTTTCTGCTGAGGCATTCCAAGCATTTTCAACTAAGAAGAGACCTTGAAACAAACCCAGAGCATGCAGGTAGGATTGTACACCCCATTTCACCTGGGAAATCCTAAGGATCCCCCAAGAGAAACTGGAGGAAGTAGCTTGGGAGAAGGGCATTTGGGCTACTTTGCATAGCCTGCAACCACAACGACTCAGACCTGGATTAGTGTCAGGAAATGGATGGATAGATGGAAACACACAAAAAACTCTTTTTAAAATAAAATACTTTACCCAGGTCAGATCAAGTGATACTGAAGGTGTTAAAAGTTGGTACCTAAATCCTTCACAGAGAACAGCCGCTTGGTCCAGTCAGAATTGGAGTACATGGTAACAAGTTTCTTCGGGTGAAAACTAATCCTATCATTTTCTGGCTATCCAAGTTCCTGGAATAAAGCCCCTGTTGAAGGCCTCGGAAAAACAAGTTATGACTAAACAAAAACTGAAGATAGAAAATTGCTTTGTCGTTTCAGCATGTCACACAGAGAGGGAAAGTAAATGTTTCTGATGTCTAGTAGGAATGAGAAGCCACCTGTGTATGACCTTGAATTATATCAGACTGCTTTGCACAGACTGAACTATCATGAATATTTTCAACGTAAGCCTCCCAAATCTTGTCTGTGGTTTCAACTCGTTCAGCTAAGTGGATCGGGGCTGGAAATTCACCAGCCAGAATGGCTATTAGTATAAAAGGTTACTAGCAACTCTGAATGTCTTCCAGCCAAATTATTATTATTATTTTTTTTTTTTAAAGGTCCCATGTTGTATAAAATCAGATTTCCATGTCTTTTTTGATTATAAAGCAGGTCTAGGTTCTGTATTAATACTGTGAAAGTATCAAAGCGCTCAGTCCACAGAGAAATGCTCACAGCCTGTATTCAGAAACTGAGCCTTAAAACCAGCCGTCAGGACTTCTGGCACTTTGTGATGTAACAACAAAGCAGTCACAGCCCTCAGCCTTGCCCCAAACCCCGCCCACCTGGACCCACCATCCAACCTTGCAGGATTTGATTTCTCTGAGTGTTTTCCTGAAATCTGCTATGTTTTTATTGGATCACTCGGAAAACATTCAGCCAATCAGAGGAGAGACTCTCCACAAAAAATCACAAATTTATCTTCTTATTGATCAACACTTCAAATAAAACACAGGAGAAGTGTAATATATGGGGCCTTTAATAAGTCAGATTATTAGTAACTGCATCACTTTCAACATTTATAATTTAAGATAACTGCAATTTATGTTAGACACATTAACATCTATGCAGTACAAATAAGCATGGCACATGTTTTCCCTTTTGTTTTCAAATCTGAGTTCCTGAGTTTGTAGCCACCAAAATTTAACCTACATCCAAGTTATTTCAGAAACCAGGTCACAAAGAGAATTCTCTAGTCACAAAGGAGTTAGGTCAGCTATTATGCTACAAAAACAGAGACTGTTCTCTCAGTAGGTTAGGTTATAGTAGGTTATATTGTCTGCACTGATCGGTTCCACCGAGAGCATGCCAACCCAAACAAGGGACATCTGCTTTGTCCAGTGGCCAACCATGTTGAAGTTGGACTGGAGCTTGTCCAGAGTGAGGTGCTTTGTGCTGAACATCTATTTTTATATTTTGCATAACATTTAATGTTGGTCTGCCAGTGAGCGGTTTGTTTTTGACCTGGAAAAAGAACATAGCAGCTACAGTCAGGAGAGAAAAGTGCAACAACACTAAAACAAATATTTGATCAAACCATGGAACATGATGTCTCGCTCTCATTTATAATGTAGGCCTACCAGTTTAGTTGCATTGCAATTAACAGGAATAGAAATGACAAAAATGTTAAATATGTATTAAATTATGTTAGATATTTTTTGTGGAATTATTTTATTCTTATTCTTCTTTCATTGTTTTTCGTATTCTTTCATTTCTTTTTGCCATTTTAGTTGTTGAACCAAGTTCATTTTCAGCCCTGGTTACAGCCTATGACTCGCTTAGAAAGGAGCTGAAATCACAAACAAGACGTCGAGGCCTTGTGTTGAAAATATTTCTGACAGTTAAGTCAGAGAAAGTCTCTCCTACAAGACTGCAGAAGTATTTGCTTTTACTTTTCTGTGTTGGATCTTGAGAGGACAAAGTCACAGTGTCACTTCAGTTTTCAGTATTGTGCAACTTTTTTTCAAAGGCCTTTAACAAGAAGTTCGTTCCAGCTTTACAAAATATTGGCTACGAAGTTATTCGATCTTTGTCATCTGAATAGGTTCCTACATTTGACATGAGGCTGAGGGAGCTACATACACACATAGAGGATATTTAGACATTATGACAACTAGAAAAGAAGAATATTTAACTTACTATCATGTGTCACTGGGCCACCATCAGTGACTTGAATAACATGTAACATGTCAGTTTTTTTGTGTTTGCTATTTCTTTATTTGTATTAGTTCATATTTGTTTTTCTTTACTAAAGACAGAGAGCAAAGTCATACCCCCTCTGTAAGTGTCGTAATCTGAGTTTCTCTGGTCTTTGTTATGGTAGCCAGTATGGTAGCATGTTCATGTTAGTGCATGCACGTGTGCATGTTAGTGCATGTGAGTTTCTTTTGTTAAACTCTTGCCCGTCTTCACGTGTATGAACACATACGGCCACCCACAGGTGAGATGGCAAAGTGCAGTACCTCAGGTGAAAGCAGAATTTCCTCCACTGAAGAAATCACATTTTCATGAAAAGTCCTCTGACAAAGAAAGAGATGAGACCAGAACACAGGCGGACTGGCCATGGGGACTACTGGCTCCGGTCCTGGTTGGCCAGTGGACCGTCAAAACATCAGAAACGTTTTTTAAAGTTTTTACCAACTCCATCAGTGTCTTCACCGGCTCCATCTGTGTCATTCGTGCGACTCCTCCCAGCGGGGGAGTTCAGTTGAGCCTCTTGTCGTGTGTTTAGTGGCTGAAAAAGTGATAGCATCCAGTCAAGGCCGCCAGATAAAGTGATAAGATCCACAGGGCCCAACATCTCTCATCATGCTTACACACACATTATATACACATTATCATAAGTGTATTGTGAACAAAATGTGAATAGTTCATTTTATATACATCACGGTTATCATCAATACCTCTAAATAAAACAAGAAGTTCAATTTGATTGAAATGAACAAAAGATTCAGAGTAGTAAGAAAGCCTTGCTGGCATCAGAGCACTTTTGTTTGTTCACATTTAATGCAATTTTGAATCCGCAGAATATTCCTCCCCCTGGTCGTCTCTGCCCTCCTACCTGGCTCTATTCTATCCGTCCCCCAAGTTTTAGAAAAACTGGTTTAGAGGAACATTTGAACTTACTCTTTTGCTCTCTCCATTAGCCCTTTTTGCTGACTCTTTAACATTACTCTCTTCTACTACATGAGGAACTGTTTTTTTTTCCACTAATTAAAGTGTTAAGATTTAAATTATGTTCAATAATTAATGGGATCATTTTAGGTAAAAAAAAAAAGGAGGTGGATCCTCCATCACACTATAACGTCAAAGGTGGCGCTAAAGGGCAATAACAAACAGAAATAAGCCTAGAAGGTAAATCTGATATTGAATGATGATATCCTAATCCAATAGCTCTGTGCTGCGTTCTGTCTTTACAGACACAGCAGAAATGTGCTCAATTTAAACTGTGCAAAAATTCAAGGATATCTAGAGTGCTAGAGGATTTCATTCAACTTATCTACCTGTTTGAGAAAATGTTTTCAGACTCTCAGAGGCAGAAACTGTCAGGAATAACAACAATCTTGTAGTCAGCCTCATCCTAGTGAAATAATACACAGAACCCTTCACTGAATCCAAACTGTTTCCACCTGCTTATATAGTATGTTACAGACGTTTGGATAGCACGTGCCATAAAGACAGATAACATTACCAGCATAGCTCTTGATATTTAAGTTGTTCAAAGGTAACTCATGTGCATAACTGCTAATAATAGACTGTGTATTGGGTTTACTGCACTTGTGTTACCATGAAAAATGAAAATGACCTTTTTAATATTATTTAACATTCATGGATAGAGTTTGATTTGCAAGTTTAATCCCCATAATAGCATTAATGTATTGTACGAGCTGTATCTTTTTTCTAGGACAGACTCACAGAAACATACGGTACAGTGAACTTGGACCAGCACTTAAGCACAAACTGCAGTTCTGATTAAAAGATCCAACTACCTGCAGTTTCTTTCTTTCTTTTTTTTTTTTAACACTTTTACTTGAGCTGCAATTTCCTTGTCCCTGACAGCTGGTAAAATGGCAGTCTGCATTAACAGTGTGATGTTTAGTTCACAGGGTATTAACCAGGCTTATCCCTGCGGTGTCTGAATATCTCCTTATCCCTACTAACCCGCCTTGTGAATTTTTTTTTTTTTTTTTTTCGGGGGGCAATTCCCGTTTCAAGACAACGACCTGTGAAAAGGCTTAACCAGCAGTAACGGTATCAAACACAAACATGCATTTAGCTAAATATAGGACTGGCTGCAGCTGAAATGAGAACTTCAAGCTCCCAGAGAGGTGTCTGATAGATGTTCACAGAGTTCCTTTCAGCATGTGAATGAATTCTTCCTCTGCATGTGCTTATTACTTTATTAGATGATTCATGCATGATTCATCCTGGAACAGTAGTATTTATGGGGTGAATTTAGCCTGACTGGGTAATTGCACAGTAGATATTGTCTTTCCCAAACAGAGTAAAAGCTTGGTTTTTTGCATCGTTTTTAAAGCCTAATGAGAATTTTTTCATTTGTAATTACATCCTCAAGTGGCACACTGACAGCCTTGCCTACTAAATTCCAAGAACCACCAAAACATTTGAATCAATCTACCCTCAAATTGTATGCCAGCTTTTGTCAGTACAATTCAGCTTGAAGAAAAACAAAAAAAAGTACAATTCTACTTTATATGCTAAAGATTTAGTCTAGGTAAGATGCCTTATCTATATGCAAATTATAAGTTATCAACTTCAATAACTGTTGAACGAGGTGTCTCCAAACATGCTATTGCCTTCATTTGTCAGGCTGCCAAGGTGGCCCAGTTTTTAAATGCAAAGCGTTCAATCTTGAGGGAGATGGCAGCAAACACAGACAAATAGTCCATGGAAGAAGGAGAGGATAGCTAAGAGCACAGAACACCAGTGATGATAATGAGCCTTGTTTGTGTTGCCCACTTCATCTTTATAGCAAATGATGAACCAACTAGTCAAAAGCAAATGAAAAACACCTCTGTAATGTTAATTGAAACAATTTTGCCTGCGCAGTGAGGGGAATGGTGCAGTTTTTAGAGAAGAAGAGGAAGTATGTCCTTGAGAGGATGCTGATGCTGTCCAACAACCATCTGCAAAGAAAAAAAAAAAATAGCAGACGTTTTCTTTATATATTGTTGGCCCACTTCATAATGTACAGAAGTTATTTTGTATGGCCCGAGGGCAGTTCCTTTCATAAGACTTATTGCCGGCACAAAAAGGCAAAGGCATCATGGAGCTTGCAGTTAAAATATGGAAATCACACTGGTACTTAATTTCTTTTCAAATGGCATCATCAGGGCTGAAACTGAGGCTGGCTGCTGGAGGCATGTGTGTTTGGTGAATCACTGGGTGTGGGTGGGAGGATAGATGGAGATGGAGAGACCCACCCAAAAGGTCATTGTTTTGAATATGAAATCTAAAATGAATAAACACATTCCATCTCCTTCAACTACTGTTTTAATAAAAGCAAATATACAACATATCAAATGAATTTGGGACCAATCAGACCCCTTCCAGATGGCATTGCATGATGGATAAAAAATCACAGTGCTGCATGCTATTTTAAACTAGGCGACAATAAACTGCAAAACAGACCAATTTTTTTAAAAAGGAACAAAATTGTTGCAGCAATCTTTCCTTCTTAATGTGCAGCATTTCTGGATTTGGAACAAATTTCTCGTAATATCTGTATTTTAACATATTTCTTAATGTTTGTGTTTTCAGTATTGTAAGTGTTGTGGTAATTTCTGCATTTCTGGATTTGGGGTGTAATTCTTTTCTTCTGTGAAAATGGTTATTGATTAAATAAAAAACAGGTAAATATAAAGAAAAAGAAAATAAAAAAAATAAATACACCACCAATATACAGACCTACAAAAGTTTTACCATGGTTTTATAGGATACAAGAAGCAGTATCTCAACCTTGAAATGGGCTCCCTTTTTAACATCCCATCCCCTTGTCCGGGACATAGGGGTTCAATGATTAGGGTATAGGGACTGGATCGCCAACATACGCCTGCTGAGAGGAGCCTGGCTGCCTATTCTTCCATCTGTCTGCCTGAAGAAATTCCATCCATAAAGGCAAATTGTCACAGAAATCCAAAAGGGGGAAAGAGCCTCTTTTTTTTTCCCAGCCTTTTGTGAGTGTCAGTCAGTTGCATACATCTAATACACTTGAAGGCAAAACTGATGGGATCCAATGAGTCTCGAGCAGATGATTTTGAGCCTTAGAAGCCCTAAGAGCTATAGTCCTTATCTGGTCCTCCTCCCATCAACAGACAGCAACTGTATAAACATCTCCTCCAATCGTCTGTGCCGCGAACGCTCTTATCTCCGCTCCGCTGCATATACCTTCTCCCTTTGCTCACAAAATTGAGCCACAATTCACAAGACTTCACGTTAAAGGATTCATCCTAAAATGTGATATGTGATATATCCATTTCAAAGAAAAGGTATTTCATATTTTTGCTATTAACACATATGATTGCACGCCTTGAAATATGACTGCTTTGTACGAAAAGGTCAAGGGGAAGGCTGAAGACATAAGTAACGTTCCAAATAACTTAATTCAATCGTAACAGAAGGTAAATTTCACATCTCCTTTTAAAGCCCTTAATATAATCACTGATACCAAGCAGAGTTTTTGCCATTAAAAGGCCCTTCAGAAACGTTGTTGGAGCTCAAATCCGCAACAAATATCACTAGCATGAGGAAGATTAATGCTTCAAAGTATTACAGCAGCTTAAACAATAATTCTGTTACAGCTGAGCACTGGCTTAAATTCCCTGCATGCCTCCTGCAAGGGTTATTAACAGAGGTAGTGTTTATCATAGTGTTGGGCTCCCTGGAAAATAAAACAAAGGGATAAATGTCTGTGTGCTTGTAGCAGTGTAATGCACTACATCACCGTAATTGACTGTATGCAGACGGAGCAGGAAAAGAGTGGCCACACCGGTGCGTGTGTTTGTCATGCTAACATGTTTTAAACACACACACACACACCGCCAATGTGTACATATAGACTTTATACAGTACATACACCTACAGACACGTACAGCGGTAGAAATGATATGAACTCCGGCTGTAAGACACTTAAGGCTGCACGCTTCTTGTTCTCTCTCATTTCTGGAAAATAGTCTTCAACAGTCCCGCAGAAAATTCTTTTCACAGGTATTTGTTTCTCCGTGCGCTCGCTGGGACAAAAAAAAAACAAAACATAGCTGGCAGACATATGTTAGCTGCCAGCAGAAAGAATGAACTGTACAATGTTATCTGTCAAAATGTCAGTGATTTTGAGTTATAGCATCGGAGCTTACTGCACTGCAAAACTGGAGAGCGCTACAGTCCCCCCCCCCCGTTTGGTGAATTAGATGAGTTAACAGACAAAATATGTTAAAACACCCTGATAATGATATGGTATAGTTCCAAAGCCATAGCGTGGAGTTAACAAGCACCCCGGTTAATGAATCATATAATTATTACACCACAATCAAGTGAAGTGAACCAGAACTTCCAGGTTCTTCAGAAGGAAGAAAACCTCATTCAAAACCCCATTTATATTGGTAACTATGCTGATAATTAAAAGTAATAAACTAAGTCCAGCCTCAGAGCAGAGCCTTTCTGTGTGGCTCTCTTAATGTGCCCAGTTAAGGAGGGTAGGTAGGAGGTCTTAGGGGAAAACTGGACCCAAGGGAATTGGTGGAAAAAAGGTTTTAAAAACAAAAAAGTCACTAATCTGTGAACTTAACAGGCAAAACAGAAGCAATACAAAAAAGCCCAAAACATGGGGCACAAAAGACACAGCAAACCTCAAAAATCCAGTACAACCGAATAAAACAGACGAGCTGACACAGACAAAGGGAAGCAACAGAGACTAAATACATACAAGGGAGGCAAGAGTGATTGAACACAGGTGAAACACATCAGGGCGGGTCAGACAATCAACAAAGGAGGAAAACAGGACAAAGACAGGACATAAAATAACCACAAGAAACACAAGGGAAGTGATTCCAATATAATACAGGAAATCAACCAAAAGTCCAAACATAAAGAGTCCATCAGGGCAAACCGTGACAGCGAAACATCAACCCAAGAAAAGAGGCAAGTCCAGGAGCAAATCAATGGGTTGTTATTAGTTCAGAGATTAGAACTGAAAAATAAGAAAAAGACTCAGAGGAGAGTTCGGTAAATTGTGGATGTGGGTGAAACCAAGTGATCTGGCAAAAAACGAGATCAAGAGACCCAACAAGTATCAATCAGTATTTGATTAGGCGTAAAGTATTAGAAAAACACGCCAGCCAAAAAACTTACCTCCCACATCTACAGATTTTTAGCAGCTGACATGGCAGAAAATACCCTCCATGTGAAAGAGAAATAGGAGTTAGATTCAAATATGTAATTATTAAAGACAGGACTCAGGAGGAGGATATCCGTCTGAGCTACCACAGAGATATTAACACTCATCTATGCAAAGAGTTTGATTGAAAAATAAAAAAGAAAGATTGTTCAGGGATCCATTGACAGTTTCAGTGTTTGATCAAGGTTCAGTATCAGTCCTGTTGGAGGGAATGTGGACTGGAAACCACTCCCATATCTTCTGAGACTGCCCAGTACTTCAGGGATTTTGGCAAGCTGTAAGGGAGGAGACTGAAAAAATAATGGAAATTTCCATCCCTGTGTTGTTTTTAGTGGGAGAATCGCCCCAAAATGTAACAGGTAAAGACCAGAGACATATACTCTGCACACTTCCACTGATTGCTAAGAATGTGATAACTATAAATTGGAGGAAAATTACTTCAGTATCAGTACTGTGTTGGAGGAATATGTAGACTGGATTCAGAGACTGAAACAAGTCTTCACAATGGAATTAATGACAACAAAACTGCAAATGAAGATGGTCACCTTTCTTCAAAGGCGGATTCAAGTTATGTTGTACTTGAAAGCCTAAATGCTATATGGTATGGACAGAAAAAAAAAGCCCCTTGTCAAGGACAGTTTAACCGTGTTTTGTGTTACTGATACTTAGATTTCAAGAAAGAAAAAGAAGAAAATGAAAATGTAGCTGATTTGTCACAGATTGCATTGAGTTGCCGAGGTAAGTGGAACAGAGTGTGGCCTGGACGTGGCTTCAGCTCTCTGTACAAAGCTGCACAGAGAGATGTAGCTCGGGAACTGCGGAGAATTGTCGGCCTCTACGCCCTCCTCCTTCACCCATATTACTAGATCAGGAGGAGGAGTTCAAGGAGAAATGAATAAATTACAGAGCTCAACCGCATTCTTTGATAGTGTTAACAAGGTTACGAGCTGAAAACCCAACGCACTTCTCCTCCTAAGATATTTCTTCACTAACTACACAAGCTAACAGTCAAGTGTTTTCTTTTTGTTATGATCGACTTGAATCCGAGTCACATTTGATTGAATACATTTATGTAACTGGCACCGACTTCAGGATGGGTCATCGCACGTTTTAAATGAAAATAATTGGTTTTAATGTTAAAAAAAAAAAATACTCACTTTTGACAATGTTGCATCGAACAGGAAATTCAAAGACAACATAGAGACACAGGCTTAAAACCTGTAAAAAGTATTTTTCATTCCTCTTTTTTTAAGGCATAAAAGGTCACGGTCACTACCATCACCACTAGACAGTAAGGATACTTGATATGCAGATAAAGGAAAGTTTGCAACCCTCAGTATGTTTTGAATTTGAAAAGTATCAATATTCAATAAAACTTAAAACAGAAATCAGCAAAAAACTATTACCGTTCCAAATTTTCACTGTTGATATGTTTTGATAAAAATTAAGCTTTTTTTCCAAGCAGGATGGCCCAGTCATCATTCTCCAATAATCACTCCTATTGTCCAGTGATTTCACTGACATGTGTTTGTGAGCTTTCCTTTAGTTCTCAGCTGAAGGATAATTAAAACTACCTTACCTTTTGTAATTTCTCTGCTCCTATAGCAACCTATCTCTTTTTGCTGCTTCGCTCCTCCACCACCCCAAGACACCAGTGTCGACCTCCCATCTGTGGCTCCCTGGAGGGGGTTTCCAATTGGCTGCAATTAACAGGGGCCTCTCCCTATAAATCTATTTAATCAATGTGTCGAAGCTCCTTCGAGATGTCGCCTCTCTCCAGATTAAACTACACTTTTGACAATAGTTGTACAGTTTATATAACTACACATTTGAAATGTCAGTGGGTTAAACACATGAGGTACAACAAAAGTGTTGGTTAAAGTGAAATATAAAAAGAAAATAGTAGCTGAGGAAGAATCTAAATATAAGAGACTGTTCATTTTTAAGACCATAAAGAGCTGCATCCTCTCAGAGCTTCTTTTTAAAGGAAACTGAATCCACTAAATGAAACACACCACAGCAAGTGAGGGCACTATACTCTATATATAGAGTTTGGGTGTATTAAACAAAAAGGAACAGAAAAGTAAGTATGATCCACTTAACACACGAAGCAAATAAACCTAATGGATGTATTGATCTCAGCAGAGGGCTGTTGTTTGAAAACTGACGTGTAGCCACATGAAGCTGACAGACGACAATGTGCAGCATCAGTCAGAGCTGACACAGTTCCTCTCAACTCTCCCTGAACTCCCTGAAGATGAGGCTAACAATTAGCCAGAACAAATGTTCTTGGATAAAGCTGATTCAGAAAGTAAGTTTTCAAACCTTTAAATACTTGTAATTTTTTTTTGTGCACTTTTCAACTCTTGCATGGCATGTATTTCTACGGCATTTGTTATTCTTCAGAAAGGTTAATGCTCGAATGTATCAGCCCTTTAATTTTCTTAAAATTGATATCCAGCTGTAGTTTCTTATAGTAGGAAGGTTCTTATAATGGAGACAGTGTTCACTTAGTACATTTAATAATAAATAACAAACACCTCATATAAATCTCTCTTTAATGCAATCCAAAATTTTACGTAAATTTTAATCAATGCACAGAATAAGAATCATGTAATTCAATAATTATGGAGAGAGCGACTTATTCTAAAATTAATGAACATCTATTGGGTTAAAGGGAAATTTTGACATTTGGGGAAATATGATTATTTGCAATGTTGCAAAGATTTACAGTAGATGAAAAGATAGATACCACTCATGCTTCAATCAGCGGGAATTTAACTTAGATTTGCATTGACACTGGAAACAAGGAGGAACAGG
Organism: Seriola dumerili; assembly: GCF_002260705.1. Taxonomy (NCBI): domain Eukaryota; kingdom Metazoa; phylum Chordata; class Actinopteri; order Carangiformes; family Carangidae; genus Seriola; species Seriola dumerili. The sequence continues at coordinate 4,104,863 of NW_019174305.1, read as the reverse complement.
CAGCTAGGCGCCGTCCAAAGGTGGGTAACACTAACCAAAAATCTAATTTTTCCTCTTTGTTTTCTGTAAACATTAATGAAATAAGATATAAGATATTAATTAGCGAATCAATTAGTGAAGCTGGAAGGTTGATTTTGTTTATGGGCTTCCTGTTTTCCTCCTGCTCGCAGTCTTTATGCTAAGGTAATCAACGCACTGCATTAGCTTTATGGTTCACCACAGACATCAGAGTGGTATTCATCGTTTCATCTAATTCTCAGCAAGAAGGCACATAAGCATATTTCTCTAAATACCAGATATTTACTTTAAATGGATCTTGATCATTTAGATTAGCAGTTCTTTCAAGGAAAACCATCAAACACAGACATATAACTACTGCATAAGATTGTCTTATTTTATCTTAAACTCAAAAAAACAAACTGAAATAAATGAGTGGGCACTTGATATGTACAGTATAATTTCTCAAACCTCTGTCCTGGAAAAGGAAAATGATTTTGATATGACGTGATCCATAGAATACAGCAATACAGCCATAGCTGTAGTTGTAGTATTAGTCAGACATCTTAAGGGCAAATAGTTAACTGAGGGTCAATATCCAGTTTTTAAGTATTTTCATGTTGTTTACTACGCTGTCTTTGTATTCATGTCTTGGTATAAAGTTGAAGCAAGAAATCTTTAAAGTGACTGAGGTCATGAGACGAAGCGAGGAAAGGTCACTGTTGTCCATTAACAAAGAGATAAGAGCGCTTTATTGTGTTTTCTCTAAATCTCTGTCTAAAAACCCCTGACACACACACACACACACACACACACACACACACACACACACACACAATGATTTTCACCGACAACCAAGGGCATGAAATCAATCTCAATATTCATACGTAGTGTGGATGAATCCACTACTCAGAGTAAAACGTGCTTCCTGAGAGATACCATCAAAGTGACGCTCACATGACAATAAAAGTGGGCGTAAGCAAGAAAAGGGCTCATTTTACCTGAGACATGTCCTCTTCATTGTATGGAGCGATGCCCTGTAGGACTCAAGGTTACTCTCTATCACCAGGAGAAATCATTACGGCGAGACGGGGAGACAAATCTACAGAGCCTGGTCCCTATTCCCCGGCATCACAGCCAATCTGTGTATAGGTTTTCTAACGATCACAGCTCATGGATGTTGTCGCGGCGAGGCGAGCTCTTTCAGGCCCCTTCTCTCCGCACAATTGGCTGTTCAGCACATTTATAACATTAAAATATATCTGGCAGCTCCCTTGGTGTTGCCCTCTCCTGCACCACATGCACTGACACGCAGCGTTGTCATAACAGGGTGATGTCCGTCAACGTGCTCGCTGTGCTCATGGCTCTCAGCACTATTGCAATAAAAACACTTGCTTTTATGTGATATTGAAATGCTTAATTGACAAAAAAAAATATAGACTAGTTCCCTCTTTGTGAAAGCCCTGACTCAGTCTGCACAGGTCTCATGTGAGCCTGGATGCATATATTACACTGCAGTGTCAGATATGCAGCGTGATTCTTCGCTGAGGAGAACCGTTTAGTAACGAAAAAAAAAAAAAAAATAGACGAGAGCAACCTTCAAAGACTTTATTGCATTCTTTACCTTGATCTTTTCTCCTGCATTGAAGGCTTAGCAATTAGCAGGTCATTTGTATTTCTTTATTGTCGACTTGGCAGGTGCCTGAAGTCTGTTCATTTCCTCCTGAGAGCTGTGGCTGCGCTCTCCCCGACGACTCCATTGATTATAGAGGCTGATAGGACTGGGCCATCTGGGAGCCCATTCTATAAACGCCTCACGCTGTTTGTTCCCTTGTGTGCTGGCCAGGCTCTGCTCTGTGCTGTTCTCAACTGGAAGGTTATGTGTGGGAACGATTGTGTGTGTGTGTGTGTGTGTGTGTGTGTGTGTATTTGGACATGAAGTTAGAAAGCATAAGGCAGGAAAACCAAGTCAAGGATAATTTGAGTTGGGTGAAAGACTGCAGGAGAGAGAAATAAAGAGGCAGAGTAAAAGAAAGTCCCTGCTTCTTCAGTGTGCAGCTGCCACCAACATTGCTGGTGTCAGCTCCTCAATGTTTTTCTTTCTCCTTTCCTCGTTTCATCTTCCTTCTTTCTTTAATGTCCTTTCTCCCCCTCCTCCCTTCCTCCTTTTTATCCCATTTTTTTCTCCCTCGTCTCTTCTCCCGTCCCTCCTCCACCTCACTCATGCTATTATTACCAGCCACATTAATACCAGGTGTGTAATTGTAACGATTCTGCTGTGTTTGGTAACATGGACAAGCTCATCATCATTATTAACGTACAGTAGAAGTGGCAGATTCAGGTCAGCTATTGGGAAGAAACCCATGGTGCTGCTTTGGTTGTATGGAGAAAGGGACACATTTACAAATGTATATGTAATACAATATACGTAAAAGACAGATATTCAAACCAAACACTATAATCAATAAAATATAATATCACTAGAGGGTGATATTTTTTTTCTCATGTGATCCAATTAGTAACTTGTGCACACAAATTAAGTTATTTATGAATAATTAATAATTAGTCATTTATTCATTCAAATTAACAAATGAACAGGCCATAGAGCTTAATAAAACCATATATTATTAACAGTATTTGTAATTATTTGTAAGGGATTGCAAAGACGATGCAATGTTGTTTCTAACAGACTAAATCAAAAACATATCAAATCACTCAAAATCAGCTGCAGCCGTCTGGAGATCACATCAAAACAAGAAACACATAAACATGGATGCCTCCTTATGGGCTTCAATAGAGGTGAATGTGAAATGGAGCAAATATATATATATATATACTGTATATATATATATATATATACATATATATATATATAAGGAGTGGTGTGAAGAAGCGGTGGAAAACCAAGTCGAGCTGAGTTGGAGAGTCAGTTGGGAACCAGCAGAGTGGTCCTTGTCAGCCCCGGTTCAAATGGGAGTAACTGAGAGAGAACTTTGAAGTGCAGAGAGAGAACATAGAGGCGAAGACCTCTGCTTCAGAGCCCAGCTCTAAGTGGGTCATACAGTTGCCTTTTGTTTACCAGATGCTGTTTTTGTTTTCTCTTTGTTTTGCTGCTCTCCTGGAAAACAATGTTGGGCCACATGTGCCCTCCTCTCCTACTGCGTATTTATACTTCAACATGGCTTGAGCTTAAACTTTATGTTAATTACAGCGTTACAAACATGTTTTTGTCTTCTGCAGGCTGTTGGGATTACGGATTCCTTTCCAAAACTTCATTTTTCTATTTACCCATTAGTGTTTGTTCAATTCCTCGCTGGAGTGGCTCTGATCCCCAGCTGAAGACTGTAAAACAGCTTCATTGCATCCTTTACTCTGTCTTTCAAAATTCTTTTTCCCTGGACTCTGGCATTCCGCATTATCGCTTTTTTCTTATTTTCATTTAGATATACATTTATTCATTCCTCAGTGGATGGATCCTCTGGTGGGGAGATGGGGTTCAGCAGGATGCATTGCAACGGTTAAAGCAGATAGAGAAGAGAACGATGAGGCCTGTATTGTGGAAAATAAGTCGCAAAAGTGGGTTTATTTTCTAACTCGATGCACTGATGGAAATCTCACCATATCAGTCACAAACTTCTTTAATAGCTGACACTTTGCTTAAGGTTGACATTTTTCAGCTTTTTATTCACTTGTGTGATAAAGAGATCTTTGCAAGTTTAATTGCATTGTCAACACTGTGTGAAAATAATACCTGGGTGCGTCTGTAAGCAGACAATACAATTTTCTCTCTTCTGAAGTGTCTTTAATTGGCGTGATAAAACCAAATCTATAAAACTTAATTTTTCTTTTTAACAAGCTTTTTCAAATAATGTGGCATTACAATATCAGCATCAGTGAGTGTATTCGCATCATTTCATTTAAAGTTTCTTGAATGGGTGTGTTTGTGCAGCTTTCAGATTGTGTTTGTAGCAGCAGTCACATCTGAGAGAAGAAGTCACATTGTCTTTGGTCACCCAAAGTTCTCACGGCAATCTAGGACCACTTGTTTTGGACTGACGACCAGCCTTTCACTGAGTCTTTTCTCAGTTTTGGATGGCCGACAAGAATGTATCCTATGTTGCAGCTGCAACAATAACAGACCTCCTTGGGAGTGACCCGATAGCCAAGGGGTCCAGGGTGCATACCTCATGTGTACAAATTTTCTCTGCCCTCCCCCCTGCCGCTTGGTAGCCTCACTTCGTAGTTGAGCTTTCGTTGTCGGTGAGGGTCGCGAGCGTAGAGCGGGAAGAGGGTCCAGGTGGTTTTGAGACTCTCCGCGGCCAGGTCGGACTCTTCTGCCTGCCAGTTGATGGTCCGTTTCTCTCTGTCGCGGCATCCCTGTCTCTCTACACCCATGTGGAACGGAAGGAAGGGGGCAGGCACGAGAGATTGATAGAGTTTAGTGGAGGTGGTGGCTGGAGCTGTCATTAATGTGGGGTGTGCGGAGAAGTCCGGCGCGAACGCCAGTCTGGTGGGGTCAGGGTCTGGCCTGGTAGCGGGATAAGGGACGCTGAGGAAGCCTCTCGTGTAGTCGCTTGTGGTGGTAATCGGGTGTTAGTCAGTGTAGAGGGGGGGCTTGGAAGTGTGTGTGTGGAGGTTGGGGACGAAGCCGCCACCTATGCTGGATCGTTTGGACGGAGATATTTACGGCGGTGTCGGTTACACGGCTCCCATTATTGTTAAAGTGAGATTTATCAGTGTTCTTCGATGATGAGGAGCGCGGAGAGAGTATTGAGTGTGTGCACTTATTATGACAAACTGCGTGATCGCTCATCAGAGTGTCCACGTATCAGCAGAGACGATAAATGGCTATACTACATTACAGTAGAGAAACTCGTTAATGTGACGTAGTAATATACATCGTCAAACTGGCCATCTAGGCCGTATTGGTGAGTTTGTGACGGTGGTCTCTAACGAGAACAAAGCAGTTCACTCACGTTATATCCGTTGAGCCCATTGCAGCGTGCCAACCTCTCAGGATCTTGGTTTCTTTTAATGCTTTTTACCTGAAATCTTGCCCTGTACTTTTTCAACTGCATTACGACTCAGAAAACAGTCAGCTCAATCAGAACGATGAGGCTTCAGAGCAGGTTTGACTTTTGGTATATATAAGCTTCCAGAGAGGGAGAGCTGCAGCAGAGATGTAAACTGACATAGTTGTGAGATGAGTTTGATTGGTCTTAACACAAATTATATTTTCTTTATGGATCAACTTGGTCAGTGTTGCTGTGTTAGAGCGATAGTGAGATACACTAAACGTGTCCTTTTAGAATGACTTTCTGTGGATCATTTGACGATGAGACAATTTGCCAGAGAGCTGATCAACGCACTCGATATATACTGTGGTCGGCTGATATTGGCATATAGTCTAGCACATTCCAAGGCTGGTTGGATTTTCAGATCTGGTGACTGGCGGGAGGCCCCATGAAGTTTCAATTTGAAATCCAGAGATATATGAGAGAGACGATGTGATAGTTTATAGACTTTAGTGACGATTGGTGCATTTTATCGCTAATCGCTGGAAGTAGCCGTTAGAGAAGATGGTAAATTGTGGCCATAAAGAGATGCAAACGAGTGGATGTCTGTTTGTTTTTATGTATATATTGACGATATTCTGAGTAAACACTCCAGAACTTTTTCTTGGTGTGAAAACTCAAAGGAGACCAGCATTTTTCAGAATTATTCTAACACAGGCCTGTTGTACCAAATCATGAGCGGCCACGTTCAAAGTACAGTGTGATTAAGCAGATGTTTGATTCGTTGAAATATTATCTGAAGCTTCTTCTGAACCTGTATCTGCCTGTGTCCTCTACAGAACACAAACCGGCCGTGTCCTACAGCACATATCCATATCACTGAGCATCTGCAGCGTTGCGTTCTCTGGCAAAATGCCAATAGATATAGTTGGAATTTATACCAGTGTGTTGTTGACGTGATATTTTTCTCTTCATCAGATTGGCTGGATTTAAATTTTACGCAATGATTTCTTGCTGTTGAGGACCCAGTTTTCGGCTGCAACCACTCCTGCATAACATACGCGTTCTTGAGGACTACTGACGTTGGTGGGATTTGGCTGTGTGTAGGGACTGCCAAACTTCAGTATCTTCACAGTTTGAGGGCAGGACTTAACCGCCTAGAAATCAGACGTTCACAAAACGTATCAGTCCTAAAACACTATCTCCCATCTATGTTCGCGGCCACCTTTCCCCCCACACAACGACCACCAGCTTGACCACCAGTGGTCACCACGCGGAATAGACTGTAGACTCTTGATGTACCGACAGCTCGCACTCTAAACCATCCCTCGCTGACTCTGGCACGGGCAGTGCTATGTTCATGGCTTGAAGAACTTTTGGGATTTGCTGGGAGGTTATCTTTAAGCCTCTTTCCAACTGCTTTCAGCGCTTGAAGCCTTCGTTGGTCTCCCCCCCCCCACGTGTACACTGAAGCCTCGGTGTAAAACTTCCTCCATATCTCCGCTGTTCTCCTCACCTGGGGCAAGCGCTGGTCGGTGGCGATGAGTCTGGTTCATCTCATCATTCCACCAGGAGGAACAACTGCTGCCGGAGCTTGTTGATTCAAACGGTGGTCCAGCGTGGTCTTTCCTGGCCTGAGCTTTTTTCTGTCCATGCTGCACACTAAGCCCGCCCCAATACAGAAGAAGTATTCAGAACTTTCCACACCCTGTTTTACAGGTAGCGTCTTCTTTACATTGCGCTCCGTCTTTGTTTTTTCTCCTACTACACTTTATTGCATTGGTAGACTCCATGATAAGCAGGGATAATTTATCACGCATTACTTGTCGCCGACTGTTCCATTCACACGCATGAGAACGGTTCGGCTCCTCCTGGCGTGTTCTTGCGGCCACCGCACTACCCCGCCCGCCGCCCACTGGTCCGCTTCGGTGCACAGTCACTGACATCTTGGATTAAACCTCCTTTTCGACTTAATTGGCCTCACTCCCGACATCTTGTTTACACAGAATTACCATGCTCCACGTTTAAGGGGCAAATTGACACTTTTCCCGTTTGAGAGTTCCCAAACGCGCACTACAATTGAATTCTATCGTTCCTTTTTCTAAATACATTTTTTAAAGGACTTAGGTGGAAAGTTCTTGTTTTAATTTTTCTGATTTCTATTCCCATGCTTTTGTCGAACATTTTCACCATCGGTGTTCCTCTTTAACTGCTGTTACTGGGATTTGTTGTTTTTCTTTTTTTTTCAGAAGAGACCGGAATTTCATTGAACAAATAAGCTTGGTTTTAGCCGAACGCTATCAGCAATATTTCAACATGGAGGTCCAGTTATTCTCCAGTGCCATGACTTGTTTCAGACAGCACACACACACCCAGAATTCCACACTCCTTCTACAGACTCAACTCCAAACACCATTTCCACGCTAGCGGCCCCTTCCTCGTCTTTCCTCCTTAGCATTAATCAACTTCTTTACCGATTTTCCATCCATTTCAACCTGGTTTATCTTAGCATCCTGGTTCTGATTCCCCGGCATAATCACGGAATTTCAGACAAAGAAAATGTCGCTGTTCTCAAAGATTTTCCTAAGAAATTCAGCAATCTGATCCAGATTTACTTTTTGCAATCATAACCTATATTGAAAATCCCCCCATCTCAAGATGCATGAATTAACACTAGGTCATGCATTAATTGAAACTCTTATCTCCAAGGGTGTTTTTTGTATTCATTGATCTGGACTTCCTTTGTTTATACTCGAAACTTGGATGAAATGTCGAGTGAGCATGCATGATTTTTGAACTGTGTCCATAGCCTGTTGACTTTATATCCAGCGGCCATGATTTCTGGTCGATGAAGGTAGGCCTTGCTGTGTGTCTTTTCTAAAAAGTTTAAAACTGTGGCCCTGTGGAAATTTGGCAGTCCAATACTTTTGAGGGGACATGTTGTGTCAGGATTGGTTTGGCTACCCTCTCTTACTGTGTCTTGATCTATGTTCCACCTCTGGCCCAAAATAATTTGGCTTTTAATTTAATTGTGTGACATAGTTTTTTTATCCTCAGCGGTTGCTCAAACTTGGCAAAGTTTTAATTTTGCTCGTTGATTTTAATATAAAAAAAAAAAATTATTAAAATGACCGATGCATAGATAATTTGCCTTTGACTTTTTAAGGCCAACTCAGTCCTTAAATTCAACGCAACACATATCAGCCACTTTCACAATCAATGGTCATACTCTCTTGGTCTTTTTTACATTGGGTGAACCTAAATGCTCTTGCAATTATGAATGACTTAGGGTTTCTAGAATGATATGCACTGATGCTGGAGAATTGCTGTGTTTCTGGTACTGAGTAGAAGCGCATCACCTTGATGTGGTAGCTCTTTCAATTACGTTGACATGGCACTCTATCTCTTTCTCAGCAGATCAGCAGTGGCAGGTTGGTAAACAAGAGACTGCCTAGCACTCGGTTGCCTCCTACCTGCTCGGACAAGAGTTCTTCCGTGGGCCATCTGATTATTTTGTCTTCGCTCCTGCTCTGCTGCTTGCGGCGTACCCGAAAGGCTCACATCCTCAGTCTTATTTTCTTCTACTGTACAGTGGCTCCCTCTTGCCCTTTAATTAGTCATTGTGTAAGTGCAATTTCTTATCATTGCTATGCAGACAATGACACAGCTACAATTTTTCTTTCAATACAAATGACTTTGGTAAAACTCTCCACCCTGCACGGCTGTCCAACAGCTATCAAGGACTGAGATGTCAAAAACTTCCTCAAGCTAAGAAAACAGAAGTCCTCATCAATACGACTGAGAGCAGCTTCAGTAAAAATTGAAACAATACATTGGTCCCCTTGCAATAAATATCAAACAAACCTCAAAAAACCTAGCCGTTTTCTTTGACCAACATATGAATTTTTGAAGATCATTAAAAACTAATTCCATCCTGTTTCCTTGAGTTGAAGAAACCTCGCCAAAATTCAAATCATTCATTTAAAGATCTAGAAAGAATCATCCACATCTTTGTTTCCTCCCGTCTTGATTTATTGCAATTCTCTGTTCACCACCCTAATCGCTCATCTGTATACCGGCTCTAGTTGGTTTCAACATGCGGCTGCCAACTCCTAACCAATACACAACGTAGGTCACAAATTACACCATGCTGGCAAACCTACACTGGCTACTCATAGAGCAGTGAATAGAAATTTATTTTAATCACTTACAAAGCACTAAACGGGCAGGCGCCATCTAATATATCTGAGTTACTGTGTCCCCTGGTTCCAGGGAGATGACTGAGGTCTACTGACCAGGCACTCTTCTGCGTCACCGAGGTCGAGGCTAAGAACTAAAAGGAGACTGCGCTTTTGTAATCGAGGCCCCCTGCCACACGTCGGCTGATTCGACAATCACATTGAAAATGCCGCTGTACAGGTGTTACTGAAAATATGCTATGTCAGTAGTTGTATTTTATTTTGTGCTTTTTTATAATTACTTGCTCTTGGCTATGCCCAGATTTGTCTTTATTGATGGTCTGTTAAGCACTCTGTAGGCTACCTCATGTTTAAAAAAAACACAACAATACTGTAAGTTTAAATTAATATTTTACATTGATTTTACTTAACATAATGGATATTGAGTTTTCAACGACCAAGTATATGCTGCTGAAACAGGGGAAACGTGGGAAACTCCACAGTCACATAACACAGCATCTGAAACATTGTTGCAACACTTTCAGTATACAGAGTTTCCAAGGAGCTGTCCATCAGCACTACATAAAACAGGCTGTCTGAAATAGGTTAATTTAATTAATCAGTCTTATTACAATAATTTATATTAATTAAAATAATTATTCAACAAATGAGAAAAAAATCGAAAGGCTATAAACAAACATAAAACCACTATAGGTCTACATATGCTTTAAATTCAATATGGGCATAGCCAGACAAAACTTAAATACAAGCAACAGTCATTTATTGCAAAGAAATAAAATTTAAAAAATTGCTCTTTACTTGTGGCTTTTTTAAAACTTTGTCAACAATATGAAGACGGCATGGTTTTCAAACAACAGTCCATTTCAGGGATTTCGCGCACTCCCTGCATAGAAAAGCAGTGGAAGCCCCTGTTATGCAACATCCACTGCTGGCTTCATACAGAGGTTTCCGTTGTGGCCAACCTCAAATCACTGAGGCCATGTGCCAGTTCAAACTTTGTGTCCAAAAAAAAACATCCACACCACATCACAATAACTGAAAAGGTCGTCAACGTTTAGTTTTTGTTTGACAGGGGAGAGGTCACTTGTCGATTCACCATCTGTTTCCTGACTCTTCCTTTTAATTTTCCTGTTTGCTAACCAGCTCTCTATTTGAATGTCCAGTTTTTGATCTTTTTAGTGCACAATCAGACTGAGATGGCAAACAAGTACAGGTGGGCTCCTTCAGCAAAGTGGTCCAGTCAGCGACAACATGTTACATTAAAGTATTTTTTGTCAAAACAAAACAGAAACCAAAAACAAACAAAACAAAAACAATGAACGAGTTTTTAAAAAATTAAAAATTTTTATTTATAGTCATACTTTTTCACCAGAACTGGTGCTGCTTGCAAATGATTGGTGGCCCAATTGCAATTACCGTCGCGGCCCACCAGAGAGCCATTGGCTCAGTATTTTACTGTTATTTCAAGGATGTTTTTTTCTAGAGAGTAATATGCACCTACATAGGCAGATTACACGCTACATGTACACTCCCTATCACGCACAACGAAGAGTGTGTTGAAAATGTGCTTCAGATGTTTGATTCGGAGCCTTTGTGGCATATTGTGTATTTAATAACATTGCATGCGTATCTTGACAAAAATCAAGCTTTCTGCAAGCATCCTTTTTTACTACCTGGTAATCCACCACAGTGTTTCCACTTCATTACTTAGACTCAATTTGTCCCACCACAGTTTCATAATGAACCAAAAATGATATTTACACTTCTCATAATATAACATAAAAGATGTCTGTGATTTGTGCCATTGCTTCTTCGTAGAGCTGTGAACAGCTCATTTTCGCTCAGCCTTTCCTGGCCCCTTCAGTGTAGCAGTGTGTTGCTCGCCAAAGCTTGTTGTAGCTAAATATCTGCTTGCTAACGCCTGGATGCTAATATGGGCACACTGAAAATACTAAACATTGTTTGGTGTTAAACAGTGCAATTTCTACTGATTTCTAACATGTTGCCATGTCATTGGTATATTAGATGCTACATTTTTTAAAGTATTCAGTCAAAAACGCTTAGTTTGACAAATTTAAAATTTTTGACCTGGAGATGATGGTTCTGTAATGAAAAATCAGAGATCACCATAGTCAGCAGGATTCTCCTTTGGTGAACATGAATGTACAAAATGTTCATGTTAATACCACTCCAGTAGTTACTGAGAATTTCAATCTGGAGCAAAGTGGTGGACCAATGGCGCCAACATAGAGACTGACATTGCTATCCCCTACTAGCATGGATAAAAATTTACACATTACCAACATTTCTGTCCTTTTGTATATGGGTCCATTAAACTCACAATATTATCGGACCATTTTGACCCCTATGAACCTAAATAGTTTTTTTTCAAACCCATATATCCTACTCCGCTTTTTGAGAACTTCAGTTTTATACTTGCACCCTAGGGTCATTGTTCTGTTCTTCACATTTCTTAGAGAGCAGGTTTTGTAACCTGGTTTCATGCAGGAAAATCCTTTTTCACACAGAGTTCCTCTGATCCTGTAGCATTTTACTGTATTTCCTTAGTACCCTTTAGCTCACAGTCCACATTAACTTGACAGTTCTCCTGGCTTTTTTAAGACGGCAGTATTTTGATAGACAGAAAACCGCGGGATGTCTGTTTTCCATTTTTGTTGTTTTAATATCATCAAAGATGCATCTTGCTGTTGCTATCTCTGCCTTTCCTGTTCATCTCTTGCTCTCATCTCCCCCTCTTCTTCCTCTCTCTCCCACCAGTACCCGACCTGTTCTGCTATGATGACCATTAAGTGTGGGCAGCGGTGCCAGTGGGCCTGCTGCTTCCCTGCTTGCGTCCCCACTGCACCACAGTGAGCTCGCTGGCCTGGAGCTGTTAACAAGCTGTGCATTCAGACAGTTTGATGCTACAAATGGAGCTGTGCATTGGACCAACTCCGGAGATGAACAACTGAAGCGCTGCCGAATTCCTTCGGCAAGGGAGGGAGCAAGATACCTCCTGCTTCTCTACGAAGCTAAGACTGGGGCTGACTTGCATTTAGTTACAGTATAGGAACATATGTGTGTGCCATTTCTTCTGTCATCACATGCGAGTACACTATACTATATAATATAATAAATAATGTATCGCTAAGGTAATTGGAATTGCTCACCAACAAATTCAGGTTACAACAAACTAAATGAAATCCATCCTTCCATGACAGGGAGAAAGACTCTGATATTCACTGTCACAGACGGTACAAAACAAAATAGCCTTGCAATCAGCTATAGAAATAATGTGAACTCATGCACATGTTGTTTGTGTTTTAGTGAGCCCAGAATGTGTGAAGAATAAATTATTTTAACTCGAGACGCATGAATTCTGAAGTCGTGTTCTCAAGTCAGCCGTGATAGAAAGAAACTAAGCTCATACATACACTGTGAGAAATGTCATACTTTTTCACCTCACTACATTAAATTGAGCGATTGAGTTAATAATTTATTTTACATATATAAATTTTCATACATAAAAAATTATGATCACCACATAAAATATGCCTTGGGCTTTTTTGTGGGTTAAAATATAGAACAGTTGAAGTTCCACCTGGACATGCTAAATTAAAAATAGTGCATAGCTAGATAGATAGATATAGATATACTGTAGATATTGATAGATAGATAGCTGGTAGATAAATAGATAGAAAAAAAACTAAGTTACATTGTATATATATATATATACATATATATATATATATATTG